>NC_056522.1:97218170-97361189 GCF_019175285.1 Sceloporus undulatus
TGTTAGGTGCAGACCAATGTGCCTGTCTGATGTGAAGACAGCAGATATACTTTGTGAGGGAATCAGTCTTTGTGGTATACACTGGCATTTGTTGGGAGCTGTTGTCACAAGGAATAATAATAATAATAATAATAATAATAATAATAGTTTGTTTATATCTTCCCGCCTGTCCCAATTGGATCGAGGCAGGATCACAGCAGAGTTTAAAAAATACAATTAAAATGTTACAATATTATTACACAAGTTAAAACCACAGTTAAAAACATAAAATCAACAATGATGGGGTCAGATGCTCTCGTTCCATACAGAAACAGTCTGTAATTCATAGAAGGTCAGGTGGGTATGCATGTCGAAAAAGCTCTGTCTTAACCGCCTTGTGGAAAATTTCCAGGGATGTAACAAGGCCGATCTCCTCTGGGAGTCCATTCCATAGTCTGGGGGCAGCTATACTAAATGCTGGGAAGTATAAACATATTTAGATGCTGGTACCTCTAACAATGTCTTCCCATGCTTTGACTTAAACAGCAACCTGGTGGAAAAGAGAAAACCCATCTGATGTTAATAGAATAGACAAAAGATGGCATTGTAGAGGTTGCATCAATCTCTGTATTGAAGAAGACATAGGGCTCATCTACACAATTTACTCATTCTATCCAAACAGAGTATGAATGCTCCATATGCAACTCAGGGGAATTCAGGCTTTTTGCACACACACACCCCCCCCAAAAAAACCTCCTCTAACTTCACTGAAAAAAGTCTCATAGTTTTTACTGGAGCATTAGTGAACATGTGGCCATTCATTTCTCATGGATTTGCATGGCTGGGTGATTTTGGCAGAGGGAAGGTGAATAGGTGCAAATTTGCACAGCAAAATAAGACAATTAAGTATTGATGTGAACATGTGAAAACCCACAGCAACATTTATGTGTAGACTAGCTCATAGAATAAAGTCCAAAATACCATATATGCAGTAGCTTGAGTTATTCTTATGTACTGAAGTTGTTGATTATACTGATGGGCAGTTTTCATAACAGTACAGGGACAGGCCATGCATAGGACTGCCCTGTCAAAATTTACCAAACTGTATGTAAGTTGAGCTCTAAATCAATCCTGTGCCTATTTTTTGAGAGGAAGTCTCACTGTATTTGTACTCATGGCCTTTGTGGTCTCTTCCAATTCTATGATTCAACATTTCTCTTTTGTAAGTGTATTTAGGGTGCAGCCTTAGTATATATTATCTCAGAAGAGTTGCTCTAAATTGAAAGTTCTCAGTCTGGCCTATAAAGTTCTACTTATGTGGTTATGGAAGTCAGTGATATCTGTACTTGGCCTTGCACTTGAGTTATACATGGGCTCTGATTTGTAGAACAAAAGAAGTTTATATTATAGTGTCTACTTCCCACAATTTTAGGTGACCTGTTACAGGAATGTTTGAGAACTGCTGTGTCTCCACCCTGTGCCTTTCAAATATTTTGAATTACAGTCCCATTCCTTACTGATTATCCATGCTGTATGAAGCTGATGGGAGTCCAAATCCAAAACATTAGGAAATTTTTGGATAGACAAAGGGCACTCAAAATGGTCCATGAGTCCCCCTAAATTTTTCAAGTATGTAGATAACACTCCATAATACTACTATAGTGGACTTTTGTTATACGCTGGGGTTTGGTTCCAAGATCCCCCGTGTATAAAAAAAATCTGTAGATACTCAAATCTCATTAAATATAATGATATGGCAAAATTGTGTCCCTTATAAAAAATGGAAAATCAAGGTTTGATATTTGAAATTTATACTTTTTTGGAACATTTTCAAATTGTGGATGCTTGAATCCGTGTATAAAAAAAAAATCTGTGTATAAGAAGGGCCAACTGTAATTAGCCCGTAACATACTACATTATACTACATTAACATACTACAGCTACATTATATATGCTCAGAGTGTTTGAAACTACCAAACTGTTACATTTTAGCTTTTCACACAATGAGATCTAAACTGATATGGTGCAAAAATAATAGTTTGCATTCTCCCATGATGTTCTGGAGTAAAAATATACTTCCAGTTCTGCTGGAGAATGTTATGGAATTATTCTTGCTGTTTTTCAAAATACAAGTATGCTGAATGACTCTAGCAATTCTTCCAAAGCCATACAGGTTTGGTTGAACTACACACTGCCTCATCCACTTAAATTTCCCAGGAGCCAGTTGCATACAGATTTGGATGTATACCTCCTCTTGGATCTCCTTCTAATTGTTTCTGGCAGTACTAGGTACAGTCAATTGGATCCAGACTGAAGCAGCACTGGACATATGTTCAACTGAGAGTAAGTCCCATTGTACTTAACAGGGCTTCTCAGTAAACATACAAAGGGTTGCACTTTACATTAACTTCACTTCAGTTGGGCAGTGCAATCATGCTGTTAAGTCCCTAGGATTTGGGAACTAAGGCCTTGGACAGACTGCCGGGAAACGGCAGCCTGACAGCGCCTGTTTTTGCTCCACAGGAGGAACGGTACAGCCCCCAAAGGGCATGCCGTCCCTGCAGAGCAAAAATAACCTGGTATTTCTGAGTTCTTGCTGCAGCGCCACAGTGATGTCACGAGTGCACAATTGGCGCTTACGCTTACGTCACAATGGCAGCGCCCATGTACATGGGACACCACCATTTTAATGGTACCAGTACGTACTAGGATTAGGTACCGCATGGTTGCCGCGCGGTCCCTAACCCTAGTATTGGCCCTGGTATGCCGCTTATTGGCGGTATGTACCGGGCCTAAATTCAGCTAATATAAATGCAGTTGTTACATCTCTCTAGAATAGACCCATGAAACAATGGCATTCACTTGAGTATTGTATTACTAACTTCCATTTGATTCAATGGATCTATTATAATTTGGACTAACAGGATTTAGGCCAGGATAGAAATATGGCTATCTATATAATGTTGAAATGCACCTCTAATCAGCCCTAGTCAGTAGTGAGAAATACTAAGAACTGTAGTCCAACATTTGACATCGGCATAGTTCCCTCAACTGATTCAGACCTTAGTTTGTACAACAGCAAACACATCTTTTTTATAAGTATAGGATGACGATATAGCTGCAATATTGTTTAAAACAAAACACCAAATAGATCAAGCTGTTGTTGTATGCCTTCAAGTCATTTCCAAATGAGAATGACTCTAACAAAAACCTATTATAGGTTTTTGTTGGAAAGATTTGTTCAGAAGGGATTTGCTATTGTCTTCTTCTGAGGTTGAGAGAGTGTGATTTGCACAAGGTCACCAAATGGATTTCTATTGCCAAGCATGGTTCAAACCCTGGTCTCCCAGAGTCCAAATCCAACATTCAAATCGCTACCCCATATTCACTGTTTAAAAGCCAAGCTAGCATAACTTCATTCACTGGGATTTCATCTGTTCTATAATATATGGCATAGAAGTACAATTGTTTCCTCTTCTATCTGCATATAGATAGTCCCTGTAAATTTTACATCCTATAGAGTGTAAAGACAATGGATTCTATTGTTTTTCAGAGCAAATAGTCTTATCTTTGTTTGGAAAGGAGGTGTGGTGATGCATTAAATTATGCTGGAGAGGCACATGACTTTTCAGATATGTAATCACCTCTGAACTGGAGTATTTCTGTTTGCTTAAGCCATTTGATCGTTTTCACAGTGTTCTGTGTGTTCAAGATCCAAGTAACAAAGTATATTGCCAGACCAGGCCTTAGTGATTTCTAAGGAGTATTTGCTAGCAGAGGCATGGTGAGGTTTATTATGCCTCCAAGCACAATGCACATAACTTATACTTTCTAAATACAGGCTTTTGACATAGCTCCAGAATGCCACATTGCATTGCTCTATTAAGGCAGCATGAAGCAGGAAACTACTTAAATAGGGATGTCTGCTGCATTTTTGTCTCTTGATCTTGCCAAAGAAAACCTATCTCTAAGTAAAAGGATGCAGTTGGAGAGGAACATTATCGGAAGCTGTTCACCAAAGCAGGATGTCATGGAACGCCCCATTGGGGCCCCCAAGTCTCAGTGCATTTTGAGAAAAAGTTCCTCATTGTCTCAGCATCATATAAAAATCTGTGAGGTTTGGAGCCAGAATGAAAAGTAATTTGGATGGAAGTGGTCCAACGTCTTGACTATGTTGAAACTAATCTTCAGATTGAAATGACGTATTGAGAAAACATGTTGAGCAAGTCGTTAAAAAGGAATATCAACAATAAACAGACAATGTCAACTTGATGTGAAAGCTGTGCAGTGATTTCCTTTCTAAGGGACTAGATTTTGTGTTTTTGTACATGGAAGTTATATATCCACCCCCTCAAAAAAAAATGTCAGCACAACTTTATTGATTTCACTGGGTGTCCCTCCCCCCAAGTGAAGAATGCAGAACTACATCCAAACTTTATGCTGTTCCAGATAGAAGAAATAGATACTTACAGGCCAGTAAAACCATTGTATCAAGATGAAATCACTTTATAGAAGATTCCAAAAGTTGCTACCACAACTTTAATTTTGGGAAAATTCTGTGCTCTTGTCATTCCCTCGTTTTGGTTTGCTTTTGTATTTTTCTGTTCTTCCTCTATCATCATGTCATTTCTGACTTTTAGCAACAGCAAGTACAGTTCTATACCACTTATCAGTGCACTTAAGCACTCCCTAAGCAGTTAACAATGTATTAGCTAGTTGCCACCCAACAAGCTGGGTATTAATTTTAGCAGCCTATGGAAGGATGCTAGGCTGAGTCGACCCTGAGCTCTTGGCTGGTATTGAACACACAACCTTGTGCTTTGTGAATGAGTGGCTGCACTACAGGCATTTAATCACTGTGGCATCAGGGCTCCTACTTTCCCCCCTTCCTATTCAAAATGCCAAACTCCAAATGACACTTGCATCATTCTTGCCCTCTCTGAACGTAGAGATTTTTGTAATGAAAATGGCACCTTCCACACAAATGACATACCATAATGATAAGCAGACTTGGGGATCTCCCAAGATTTGCAAAAGTACAGAGGGAGGGGGGAAAGCGTTCAGTGAGCATGTTCAGTAGCTATGGAATACCATCTGATTGAAAACTGATAGGGTGGAATGGATTATTCTGGAAGGAGATACAGGAGCACTCCACATTGCAATACTTGATTGAAATTTCCATTCCCCTCCCCTTCGCCATCTTGTACACAGTGTTAAGTGCCTTCTTGTGCATGGGGTACACAACAGCTGAGCTGATCAAGAGCAACCCCCTGTGTAAGCACAATAGCCAACTTGTCAACTGTTGTTTCTATTATAGCCTGGAGTTCAGGTTGCTGTCAAAGACATTTAATCAAGACACGCTTGACTTGTGCTTCAGGAAATATATTCCAGGGTTGCTGTGTTGCCCATGCAGCAAAATATATAATGCAATGCCTTTATTATCTACATTAGTACATACATTCTATGGAGTTAGCAGATGAACATGTACAGTATATGCATTTTGAAATAGCAGAAATTGTTCCAGTTCATTGTGACACTGTTTATAAAATAGAAACCTCAACTCTTCTGTTCAGGATGTTTCACCTTATCAAGAAACATTGTGTTCTCAAAACAAAACAATCCTATGCAAGAATTGCTCACTCTGACATTAGTCTTTGCAAAAGCCGAATTCTATCTTCTATTGAGATATCAGGTTATCATCTAGTCTCACCCAAAATCATGGCCACAAACAGTTTATAAAAAGCATTTCTAATATAATTCTTCAATCAGGTGCATAAGTTCACTTCATTCCCCCCTTAAAGCCAAGATTTTAATCCTTTTACAATCTTAGGCTTTCTTATTGATTATTCAGTTTGTATCTTGCTTAACCATTTTTGTATATAAAACAACAAACAAAATGAATTTTTGTGTGGTTTTTTTAACAGAAACATTTGTCACTTATATCTTTACCTTTTATCCAGGGTATCAAGAGGGTTAGTCACAGGACGAACAACAACACACCTTATATCTTTTAGTCTTGGTGGTCTGACTGTATTGCAGGACAGCCTTTTTCCTGAACAGCTGTAAATAGAGTCTAGCCCCATTCTTCTTTTTCTTCTCCAGTTACAGGTCTGATTTAAACCTGGATGGCTTCAGGAGCATCTACAGGTCTTAGTCTAGCCTGAATTTTTCTTCAGTGTGATGGATTCTTGAGTCGTGTCATCTACCTTCCAGGACAGTAGACTGACAGGACTATCGACGATCTCTGTACCAGTAGGGCAAGATTTCAGGGGTGATTTTTTTAAGGCTGGGCTTGAGATTACCAGTGTTGTTGTTGTGTTGTGACACACACACACCCCCTTTAATTTTATCAAGATCTGAGGAGGTCTGTTTTGTATTTGTTTAAATAGAGACAACGTCATAATTTTGTTTTGGGTATATCAAAGCCTGAATATAGTTGTCAGTTATTTCTTTGGAACAGACACCAATCTTTATTGTCTTGGGGACATGCTTTTTTGAACTTGGAGATTATATAAAGCACACATGCTGTTTTTGTCTCAGTTAAATCTTCTAACCTTTTCCTAACAAACTTAACAATGCAGGGTACAAACACGCATCCTATAGCTATAAACATCACAGTAAACAAAAAGGCAAGAAACTAGTTTCGAACCCAATTTCAACATGAAACATTTAGCCCAATATACAGACCCCCCCCCTGTTTATTTAACAAATAATCTAGAGCCAGTTTGTATTGAGCCACACTCCTGCTAGTGAACTTATTTCAGTTTGGATAGCATCTAACCCTTTGGCAGTAGAATTGGCCAGAAATCTTCAAGGCAAAGATTTTAAAAATCAAACAGAAGAAAAGGGGCCATGTTACAGTCACAGCCCTACATTTTGTCTCAGATGTTATTTCTGTTGTCAGTTGAGATGGTCTAGACAGAGATCTCAGTGCAAGCAGATGCCACTCCATTTCTTGACCATATGGGGACCAAAGACAAAGGACAATAAAAGGCAGGGAATAAAATTTCAGTTCATTGGCAACAGAGGTGGGATACAGACCGCCCAAAAAGGGTGGTCTGCCCACACCTTGTTTTGCTCCGCGAGGAAGCCACAGCGGACAAACCACGTAGCTCCCTCATGGAGCAAAAAAATCCCACAAAAAGTGGGTTCTTTTTGCAGCACCATAATGACACTGCAGTGCGCCAATGGTGCACTCACAATGTTGTTATGGCGCCGTGACGTGTGGACGCTAGGCGTCTGTCGCGTCAAAATAGCGGCACCCGTCTGTACAGGGCGCCACCATTTTGATGCCCTCATCACGTGCTAGGGGTGAGGCATGTCTGGGCGGTGCGCCCTCGGCCAACCCCTAGCATGTGACAAGGGTGCACTATAGGCCCATCAGGATCGGGCCTGAGTCTCTCAAGAAGTCAATGAAGCTTCAAAAGCTTACGTGATGTATAAAGGTATCGCTGTTTTGTGGATTTTGTATTTTGTTATATTTTGCTGCATCGCCTGACCAACAAAGGTACCCCAAATATGTTTTCTGGATTTGAAGATACTTATTTTTGCCACACCATGGGAAACTTTAACAAGGTGGAGTGAATGGTTTGGACTTATTTCTTTTAGGTTTTTGCCTCCATTTAATGGTGAGCCTATAAATGAGAGACCTCCAAGTCACCCTTTCCTCAACAGCCCTGTTCAAGTCTTGCAGACCCAGGGCCATTGCATCCTTGATTGAATATATTTATCTGCAATACAATCTTTCTTTTTTTGTAGGATCTCACATCTAGAACTCATAATGTCTTGTTGTGATTGCAGTCCATTGGTAACTGCATGAATCTATACTGTGTTTCTAAATGATAATCTGAAGTTTTACGTTACTGCAATGCTAGACATGTGGGGAATGAAAGAAAATTACATTTGGTGGGACAGAATTATTATGGGAGGCAATGGCCTCATTTTGCCTTCCCCTATACCCCTGGCAGCAGGACCAGGAAGGGTACAAGCAGAAGCTAGAGTGGCCTAATCTTCAACTGTGTCTGAAGACTGAAAAGTATATAGTTAGTATGTGGATTCCATGACTAAAATATTAAGAAGCATCTCAGAAAGCTGGGACTGAGCTGTGCAAAACACAATCAGGCATAATGGGAACCACTTATTATTGGGCTGCTTAATAACAGAACAGGCACAAATGTAACCAGAAAGTTATATGTAACTCACAACTGTGTAATACAACAAATCAACTTGACACTGCTGCACAGTAAATTTGCATGATAAGGACTTCTGGGCATTGTGATGAAAGTCTTTTCTAAATCCTTTGGTCAGGATTGCAGTTGTAGCAAAGGAGCACTCAGTAGTAAAGCATCCTTTCTGTTTATAGAAGGTAATGTTTATATAAAGATAAGAAAGTGAGTATTTTTCAAGATATTGCACAAGATACACTCAATTTGAGAGAATAACAGAGTTGCTGCAGAAGGCTGGGATAAAATATAGGTGGGTGTATTCTTTTACATTCTTGGTTCATAGGAATGGAGAAACATTAACTGCAGCAATGAAAATGGAAATAGTCATTCTCTGTGAAAATCTTGATATGCGGGAGTTAGAATGACAAGCAAAGAAAGAAAAAGAACAGTCTCAGAAGAGTGGAGAAGAAATAGATAAATGAAAAGTGATAGCCAAAGGAAAATGAAACAGGATTGAGGTTTATGAATACAGGGAGTCAAGATTTATATTACAATATAATATGCTATACTGGTCCATCATAAGAATATTATAGATGTGACCTGGGATATTATTATATTTTATATTACATCCGTGAATTACTTTACTTTTCCATTCATAGCTACAATTCCCTACACAACAAAATGTAAGGAGAGGGTAATGACATCCTAGAGCTATGCCCTTCTCTCTGGATCATCTACAAACTTGACAAGGAGAAATTTCACCTTAATATCCCCAATGTTATTTTGTTTTCTGGTTTTGCCATGTAATACCACTCCTAATCCCCTTCCTTGATCCAGTGGATACTCTGTGCAGAAGGGGAAGTAGACAAGCTCTCACTCTTCTCTGCCAACACAAGCTTGTATTCTGTGGTTTGGAGGCTTTCTGAGGTCCTTTATTCTGGGTAACATTATTAGAGCAGAGAAGCCCATCTTTTGTTCTTGCTTACAAAGGGAAATGTTATTCACAAGGATATACAGTATACTGATTTGCAACAGAATGGCTGGATTGAAATGCAAACGGTAATATTTTACACTTTTGATGGTTCTTTCTTTTCACTTTGATCAGAAAATAAATTTGAAAAAGACTTCAAACCATAGATTGTTCCATGTTCTGAAATTCTCTTGAGACATGAACTTGCTGGGTTGAGGTTAGAAACAGAGGGCTTTTAAAAACCTGGTTTAACCCTTCAGTCTCTGAAATGTATTAATAGTGATATATATATATATATATATATATATATATATATATGCATGCGTGTGTGCAGGAGATAACAAATGGTTAACTAATTAAACTGGAAATAGGGAAAAAAGTACACTTGTTAGTTGTAACAAGTTACATTTTCCAGTGTTTCCCATTGTGCTGTGGCCTGAGCTTTGCTTTCATTTTGTGACTGCACAACAGGGTGCTCTGTCTATCATGTGGAGATGTCTATAGCTCATTTGATTTCTTTAATGTTGTTTCCATATCAGAGAGCCAGATGGTGGAAAGTAATAATACTCTGCACTAATCTCTTAGAAACTGCATAGCATGGTGCTCTGAGATTTGAGCATACACACACATGTGCTCCTTGTTGGCAATGGCTTTACAGTGGGGAAATGCCACTGAATTGTGTCTAAATATGCCCGTGCTTTACTTATAAGCTAACCTTCTCTCTCCTTCCTTCCATTATTAGCAACCTACTCTGAAATGAAATGGATTCCCTTTCTCCTTGTTTTGACTGGGGATCAAGAAAAATCTATAAGGGGGAGGGAGTAGTCCACTTTTATGCACTTGTAGCACCTGCACCACACTTTCCCAAGGTCACCCAGTGTGTTTCATGGCTGAGATGGGAATTGAACCCTGGTCTCCAGAGTCCTAATCCAACAGTCAAACCACTAGACCACACTGGCCAGCACTGCATGTAGACTGAGCTTATCCAGACTTCATTGGGCTTTGGGGGGTGGTTGTCCTTCCCTTTATTATTTTTGTAAAGGGACTGGGGGCATTTCTGCAAACCTTAGGCTTCCCCAAACCTGCTGTGTGTGGGGAATGCTATTTTGGTTACATAATCAACAACCAGGCCAAATACTGGAAAGAGAACATATGATCCTGCTGTTTTTTAAGTATGACAGTAAGTTGATAGTTTTTACAAAGAATGTGCAGAGAGAGGGAAATTTACATAGCAAAATGGGAAAACAGAATTATTGTCTTAATGCTTTTTAAAGTGGCGGAATTTTATAAATTCTCAGTCAATGTTTTCTTGTGCCTTTTCAGCACTTTCCCCTATTTATTCAGACAGGCTGCTGTGTGTGTGTTTTATCTCCTACAAAAAAATACCCTTTGTTGACATGAAGGATGCTGAGAGGAAACAGAGCTTAGCAACTGCATTTCTTCAACTCAGTCTAGAGTTCCATCAGCATTAATGCAATGCTTTTCAGGCTACCTGATGACATGAAGGGCCAGCAATTATATTTTTCTATTGTGCTAGCATCTGGCACTGTATTGGTGCTCATTGGCTACACTTCCTTCTTTCTTTCCTGGAAACTTGCCCTGGACCAGCAGCCAATGACTGGCTCAGAGACCACCACTCTGAATAACACTGCTCTTGTGTATACCCAACCTCCTATGTGTAGTTCCTATTCCTTTCACTGGAACAATTGGTCCACTATTGATTCCTGCCTTGAGTGGGGTTTGATTGTTTCCACTGAAATGAACAGATAAGCAATTCAGGACAAGGAACTAACTAAGGCTACCAGGTCAGGACAGTCCCAGGTCCTGATATTTCAGGGCCCAAATCTAAGACTCACAGATGACTCCTTGTGATGTTGCAAGGGGCAGACCTTAAGGAAGTCATTACACATAATACATTAAGCATTAATCACTGTTGTACAATTATGCTTTTAAATTTAAAAAAAAAACAAGTCTACAAAATGAAATACACACACTTTTCCAATAAAAATGCCATTCAAATAAAAAATATTAAGTACAATAAATGAGGAAAATATATGTACACACTTTTCAAGGCAGCATCCTCCTGAGACCTAGAAGGCCCTGAGATCTGGCAACTTTAGAAGTGCCACATTTATATTTGGTGGGCAGAGCTCTTGTCAAGTGAAATTGGGGGTGGGTAAAAGCGAGACAAAGTCTAGGATGGTCTCTCCCATAATAAACATCATTCTCTCGTTCCTCTAACATACAGATGTACTACTATGGCCCTCAAGGTACTTTTGACCTGCAGCTTCCAAAGTCTCATTGTCAGTGTTAGCTAGGGCTGATGGGAATTATGGACCAAACATTTGGAGGATCACAGTGGTCCATCCCTATTCTAACACCCCGATATTGGAGCTTTTCTAGGGTTCAGGGTTTATTGATGATCTATTCAGCATACTGATCTGACAGAACTTATTGGCTGAGCTGGTTTCTTGCAGTTCATTTGACAAGAATGGGTGTGTATCCCCACCTGACATTCCTAACTCCAAAGACCTAGAACTTCCTGTTGTCTAGATTCTTGACAGCATTAGATCTTCTTTAGAATTTCTCTATGGTAGAGAAATAAAGATAGTTAAAATACTCAGTCAGGTCACTGATTGTTCAGAATGTGGACACTGACAAAATAGGCACTCATGAATGTTTCATTCCAGAACCTGTACAGCAAAACATAAGTGCTGAATTTCATTACTTCATTGCATAGAAACTTCTGCACATCTGGGAATAGACACAAGATTTAGATTACAGGCTAGATTCTATGCAAATTTGTCCCATGTGTACACACACACACACACACACACACACACACACACACACACACACTTTTTATATAATCAGGGATAGCTTTATATCTTTCCAATATTATTTCCAATATTTTTGTAAAATATGTTTGACCTTATCTTTTTTAATACTGGATATCTATAAAGGGTTTCTTTATCCCACATCAACCCTGCCATGTAATTGAAATGATAAATGGACTACTAATAGGTACTCAAATATGCTAAGCAGGCTAAACATGTTAATAAATCCTCTGAGTGTGGCCTTTGATTCAGTAATAATCTGTAATTAAACTATTGTGACTATGTATTTGAACAGATGGCCAAACAATGCACTTGGATATATTTTCTTAATCAGAGAAATTATTTATGTATTATATAAAAATATAAACCATTATAAGGGCTCATCATCTATACTGTACATTCAAAATAAACTGTTTCAACTTATTTATCATCATACAAATTATAATAAATAGTTGAGAAATTTTTAGTACCTTCCAAATGACCCAATTTAACAGCAACATTTCTGCTTAATCTTCTGCCATTGCACCTTTACATCTGTTTACATCTGTAAAAAGTTGGAAGTATGTCTTAGCTATAGTAACTCATGCTACTAATTGTTCAGATTCTTTTTCATCCAGTTAGATAATGCTTAAACTTGTATGTACTCTCAGCAGTGCTCAACTGTATTATTAATTTATTTGTATCATATAATTTATATGCTGCCTTTCTCTCAGAAAGGGACCCAAGGAGGCTCACAGATAAAATCAGTTTAAAATTTTATAATAAATTTTTTTAAACAATTAAAATTATCTTGTTAAAACAATATAAAATTGCATTAGACATGCGAAAGTTAAAAAACATACCTCCACTTGACACTATGTGAGAGTTCTCATGGTGCAAGGTACCTACAGTATATATTTGACTATAAGTCAACCTCATGTATCAGTTGAAGACAGGTTTGGGGGCCAAAATTATGGATTTTGACATGACCCGTGGATAAGTTAAGGGTAAAACTCGGAAGCTCCTTCAGTGTGTATATGTGTGCGCATGGCAAGAGGGACTCTAATTGAGGCATTTTGCTTCAGCATTTCAGCCTTCACTCCCCAGACAGTGGTGGCGTGGGCAGGAGAGGGACTCTGTTTAACAGCAATCACCCCAGGCTCTTTCTGCTTGACTCAAGAGAGAAAAAAAGTGTTCTCTCCATCGCATGGGGAAATCTGAAAGAGCTGCTATCACATTACTATACTGACCTGTAAACAAGTTGACCTGGGATTTTGGGGTCAATTTTTAGGCATAAATTTTTCAACTTATAGACAAGTATATATGGTATTTCATTTTAAGGAATGATGCTGTTTCTCAGCATGCCCATAGAAAAATGGAGAAGGCCTATGTTGCCACCAGTATTCAACCAATACCACTTATGCTTAAATACCATAAAGGGACCAGATTCCATCTGAACTTGGACCCTAATCAGGGTTAGCCCTGGGTAGTATTTAGATGGGAGACAGACAATGTTATACTAGGTGCAGTGGGATATATTTCTGTGACCTGTGAACTGACAAAACCACACTTGTGAGTATTCCTTGGCTAAGAAAATTATATGAAATTAATGGGGTTACCACAAGTAAACAAGCAACCTGAAAGCATACACACACACAAAAACACACCTCTCATGATTTGAAGACTAGATGGCCCTATATCCCTTCCCTGTCTTTTGATGACCCTACACAATTTTAGCACTGTTCATAATTAATAAAATACCGTAATGTTCAGTGGAATCCATTACAGGAGACATTATGTAACTCAGAAATATATCTGATTTTAATACAATTCATAGTAATTATATAACAATCCTTTTGTTAGAACAAAAAAAAATCTGCAGTGTACAAATCATACTTTTGAGGTATTCAGGACTCTTTCTCAGGTTGGATGTTAAACAAAACGAAATAAAGAGGGAAGAACAATGTGAAATGAATGAGAATGGGTGCATGAAAAACTGCCTTTTCCCATTTTAATCTTTTTTAAACAATGCATATAGGTAGTAACTGAAATATATTCAATTCTGGTTGTTACCTTTGTTCATAATTATGATCTGTCATGAAGAATATTTTGGGAACAAATTTATTTATTTATTTATTTATTTATTTATTTATGGCATTCATACCCCAACCTCCAGACCTGTTTACTTACTTTCAGAATAAGGATTGAAATCAATTGAGGGAGTTGTCATTGGTCGATGTTTCTAGAAGGGTGTAAGTATTACATTTTAATGACTGTCACAATATAGTATCTTCCAGTGTGTTTCCAGTTTGCTGAGTGTAGTCCGTACATTGCTATTAACAGCTAACTTCCATAAAGTGTGTACGTTTTACTCCTACTACAGGTCCATGGGTCAAGAACTGCAGCCAAAGGATGAGACTCTATCTTCATTTAATGCTACATCTGTGTCCCTTGAGCTGATACAAACCCCATGATTTTCAACATGAATTTTATTTTATCTTTCCTCTTTCCATTTCTTTTCCATGCTGAATTACATCTGTTTCTATTAGAATATGGAAATCCAGAGAGCACTGGGTGAAAGAATAATGGGACACATGGGTTAAATAAGAGTAGGCACAAGATTAAAGTGACTTGGTACAGATCAATGAGAACATCTTTTGTGTGATTCTATGTTGCTCACTTCAAAGTATGAGGTTAGGGGCAAAGTTAAATTAACAAGACTGTGGATGCGTGCATATTTAATATTTTAAGAGATTGCATTAGAGACATCAAAGGATAACGGGAGAAGCATTACAAGTAGCATGAGCACATGTAATAAGACACTGGACAAAGACAGCTGAATTTTCTTGCATAAAAGAATGCATGCAATTAGTATGTGACTCCCGATAGCAATTCGTTAAAAACAAATTGAAAAGTACAGCAAATTTTGAACATTTTCATTCATTACATTCTACCTATTGTTTTAATTCAGTAATTCATGTAGAAATGTACAGAGTTGATAAAAGACATTTATGAAAAGAAAGAGCTTCAGGTAATGATTAGTTAGAACCTCAAGCACAGCGTAATCTAAATTTTGGCAAAAGGAAATGTTTCAGGGCTACAGATCCACACCACCTTGGACACAGAACACTAGTTACTCTAACCTTCAAAACGGAGTTGAAAACCATCCTTCCCAGACATTGCATAATTGTCGCTTGCTATTTGATTTTCTTTTGTTGTCTGTTTATCAAACCATTTCCTGTATTGCTATGTACTATATATGCATTATCCTACTTG
This sequence comes from Sceloporus undulatus, assembly GCF_019175285.1. Taxonomy (NCBI): domain Eukaryota; kingdom Metazoa; phylum Chordata; class Lepidosauria; order Squamata; family Phrynosomatidae; genus Sceloporus; species Sceloporus undulatus. The sequence goes on from NC_056522.1 coordinate 97,233,377, forward strand.
TGAGTATGTATTTCCCCTGGAAAATGATTAACCATCCATTATGAAGCCAAGCCCTCCCTCCAGTCCATCTGTCTTGGTCCAGGCCTTGGAGGTAGAGAGGAACTGCTGGACCTCTTACCCTTTCCTTCCACCACTCCCTTCTCCTTCTGTGTCATGTCTTTTTAGATTGTAAGCCCGAGGGCAGGGAACCATCTAATTAAAAAGATTGTATGTACAGCGCTGTGTAAATTTACAGCGCTTCATAAATAAAGGTTAATAATAATAATAATAATAATAATAACAACAACAACAACAACAACCTAGTACATATTTTTTTAAGATGGCTAAAGCATCAGTATGAAAAGATCCCATAAATTAAGGTTTATGGTCAAAAACATTCCTTTTTTTTTAAACTGGTTGTAATCATGAAGCCAGCTAAACTGGCAACACATATAGTAGAATCTTGCAGGCTAATCCATGGTAATGCAGGGAAGCCCTTGCGCAGATTAAGTGACGTTTCAGGGATTACCAAACATGAGCCAGGCCAGTGCAGGTGAGGTCAGGCTTGTCACTCTGCTGCCTTGTGAAGGCTGCAGCATTACCATCAGCACGGTCTAAAGCATATAGCATAAACAGCAATAAAAATTCAACCAACCTGATACAATTTTGAGTTGCCTTTCAGTTAAATAGTTCTTACTGAGAGCTGTTTGTTGTGAGAAACTATACACATCTTTTCTCTAGTCACTTGTAAAGAAATATCCATAAATATGGTATAAAATAACTGAGAGATCAGATGTTTTTCCTTTAGAAAATTCTCCTCCATGCTATTTATCCCTCACCCCTGTGCTGCTTGCCATAAATAATTTTCTGGGTGCAACAGCTTTGGGTAGAAAGGAACAGTTTTCAATTGAACTTCACTCTGGAACAGGAGCATTTTCAGGAAGCACTGTTGCTTTTTCTTCAGAATAGTGAAAGACAGCTTTTAAAATGGGAATGCTTTAACATACTTGGTCCTTAAATGCTCTGCATATCAAGTACATATTGTGTTCATTGGAGTTACAAGGGAGTTACAATACATGTGAAATGTCAGTCACCCTACATCTCAGCAACTGGCCTAACTATTCATAGCAGATTTAGTGATGTTATTTAAATATGCAACAGTATAAACATATCCCAAAGCCAAGCTAATGTAAGCAGCAATGCTGATTAGGAAGCAGATAATGGTGTTAATGCAGGCACTGAAGGACAAGCAGCTTTTAGTGTTGGCAGTACTTCCCTTTGTACATGTTGCTTAAGATGATATACATACAATTACTAAGTGAAGAGACTTGTTTATTTAGGTGTTATGTATAGCCATATACAAATATACGCACAGGCTGCAATCCAATGCCTGCTTATCTGGTAGTAAACTCCCATTTAGCTTAATGGGTCTTAACTTCTCAATAGATATTTTTGTAGTACAGGCATACCTCAATTAACAAAGGGCCCAAACATACAGGCCAAAATAAAGCTGCTTCAGGTCACTTTGGAGGTATGCTATTTAAATGGCACACACATCTTAAGAGGCCAGAAGCTGCACCAAAGCTGCGCTCCAGTCCTTAGGACTGGAGCATGGCTTTGGTGCAGCTTCTGGCCTCTTAGGACTCATGCTTCACTTAAACAGCATACCTCCAAAGTGACCCGAAGCAGCTTTATTTTAACCTGTCTGTTCAGGCCCATAGCCTCTGACAAAGAAGCTCCTTTTTACAAAAATGCTTTCACAGTGAACAGTCCAGATGACATATGGGGTAATTGGGGCCAAATTTGGGCTTTTTTCAGTGCCTCAGGGCTTTAATCTGGAGGAAAAAAAGAAGTGAGATTTTGCTTCAGATTTGAGTAAAAAATCTGAATATCCACATCTGTGCACCAAACACCATGGTGATGTCAGTATGAGGCTAGGGTCAGGAGATGATTTTGGTGGGTGGAACTGGTTGGGCCCAGGAAGCTTGGTGTGTGTTGCCATGTTTTTCTGCTTCAGTGTATGTTCAGCCATGAGATCAGCAGTGAGAGGTTAAATCAAGCTGCCCTCTTCCTTTACCAAACGCTGCATTTCTTTTTAGTGTTTTTACTCTTCCCCTCCTCAAAACTCCTCCTGCACCTGATCAGTGGTGAGTCATCCTTGTTTTTACTTCATGAATGGAGTAGGCACATTCCCTCTCCATCCAACATCCCCATTCACTGCCTCGCTCATGTAGAGATCTCATGCACTCCCTGCAATCCTCCCCCCCCATACATACATTGCTAATGTTTGAACAAGTGAGCAAGTAAATGATGGAGATAGGATCAGAGTCGGAGGTAAGGGAACCATTCACTGAAGTGAGAAGAAAGAGAAACACTGATTGGGTGAAAGGAGGATTGGAAGGGGGAAGAGTAAAAAAATAAAAACAAACACAACACTTGAGTGGTGGGTGGAGATGGCAGCCTGATCTAACACCTCACCACTGATCTCATGACTGAATATTTCCATAAAGAAATGAGAAATAAAATACATTTTTTAAATAGTTTTTTGTGGCCATGTTCTGGAAGAGTTTATTCCTGACATTTTGCCAGCATCTGTGGCTGGCATCTTCAGAGAATGCTGGCATGGGAGTGAGTGGGGTATATATAATGTGTAACCCTTGGTTGAGAGGAAATGATTTACTGGTACATGTTAATCTCTGTGTTGGTCTGTTGTTGAATGGCAAGGCCTCAGGGTGTCAATTTAATTAGTGGTCCATTGTCTGCTGGGAAAAACCCTGACCCTGGGTGGTTTTCATTTGCACTTGCTGGGTCTTGATTTTAGTGTTTTTCAGGATTGGTAGCCAAACTTTGTTTATTTTAAGGGTTTCTTCTTTCCTATTGAAGTTGTCTTGGTGTTTATGGATTTCAATGGCTTTCCCTGTGCATTCTGACCGGATAGTTGTTGGCATGGCCCAGAATTTCACTGTTTTTAAATAGAATTTTATGCCCAGGATGGTTTATAACATCTTTGCAACTGCTGATTTTTCTGGCTAGACCACTCTGGTGTCTCTCATGTTCCTTGATTCGTGATTGAACACTACATTTGGTGGTCCCTATGTAGACTTGTCCACAGTGGCACGGTATGTGGTAAACTCATGTGGCCATGAGGGGTTCTTCACTGTGTGCAGCATTTGCTGGATTTTCTTGGTCAGTTTGTAGATCATTTGGAGGCTGTGTTTCCTCACCAGTTTCTCTATTCCAGTGGTGGTGAACCTATGGCACGTGTGCCAGAGATGGCACGCAAAGCCATTTTTTGTGGCACACGGAGGGCGAAGAGGAGGAGGGACAGGCGTGAACCTGTTCCTTCTCCTTCCCGGCTGACCCGAGCCATCAGCTACCTTTGGAGAGAGAGGCAGCTGAAGGCCCAGGGGGACGTGGGGAAGAACTCCTGCCCTGGAAGTCCTGCCCCGGAGGGCAGAGGTTCCATCCCAGAAGTCCCATTCCCCCCTACATAGGAAATCCCGCCCCCAGCACTGGGTAATGCCTGGTGCCAGAAGGCCTTTTCGTTTGGGCACTTGGTTCCTAAAAGGTTCACCATCACTGCCCTATTCTGTCTGTGATTCCTTTGATGTATGGTAAATATACCTTCCCTTTAGGTGGTTGTTTGTCTTCACTCCTATGGGTTTTCTGGGTCTGGCAGCCCTTCTGATGTCTGAGCTGGAGTAACCATTAGCCTGTAAAGTCCAGTCTAGGTGTTTCCATTCATCTGCCAGGAAGTGAGGTTCACACATCCTTTTTGCCTGGTCTACCAGCGTTTTTATTATGCTTCTTTTTTGTCCTGGGTGATGGTTGAAGTTCTTGTGTTGGTGTCTGTAGGTTTTCTGTATACTGTGTGTAGGTTTTCTGTATACTGTGTGGCCCAAATGTTGGGTAGGTTTGAGGATGACCAGGACATCCAAGAATGGCAGTGTTCCTTCCTTTTCTTTTTCTGTTGTGAATTGGGTGTTTGCGTGGATGTTGTTCAGATGGTTTAAAAATATGGTCAGATCTTCTTCTCCATTGCTCCAAATGGTGAAAGTGTCATCCACATATCAGAACCATGTTGTGTGCTTTTTTGGTGCTGTTTCCAGGGCTTGCTTTACAAAGTGTTCCATGTAAAAGTTTGCTATCATGGTGCTCAGAGGGCTAATCCATCTCTCTGCTCGTAGAATCCATTGTCCCACTGGAAGAGTAGCTTGTGGTGAGGCAACACTTGAACAGGGCTGTCATGTCTTCCGAAAATTATATTTTTTCTTTTTCTGTCGTGTGTGTGTGTGTGTACGTTTCAAATTCCCTTACTAGGATGGCAAAAGAGGAAAGGGGATTGATGAGAAGGCATCCAATCAGAGTAAATCCAATAGACTTATAGGCAAACAATAAGGGCTATTGAATGATAGGTTGATGCATGTTGGGAAGGGGGGGAGCAAGTTTGCCAGGAGGAAATGTGTACCCAGTTATGCTGATGTCACCTTACTGTGTCTGTGAGTGTGTGGTCTAACAGGTGTTATTTATTTGCTGCGGGGTCACTGTGGACCAGAAAAATACAGTGAGGCCAAGTTTTTCATCAGTGTAGATACACTCAATGTCTTCTTCTGCCAATCCAGCTCTTCTCTTGTCCTCCTTGTTCTCTGTCTAGCTGACAGTTTTTCTTAACAGCAATAGCATTGGGAGAATGGTGAACGACTGGAGAAACAAAGACATTCAGTTGCCAGGCTGCAGCAGGATGTCTGCAGTAAAAAGTGCAATAAAGCTTGAGCTGGGAAAACTGGGATACTAATTCTTTCAGTATTGTTGACAATTAATCCTACTCTATTTGTCTGTGGTCCAAAACGCACAGCAGAAATAATCCAGGTTGAGATAGCTTTAACTGCCCTGGCTCTGCAGTGTGTTTTGGACCTATGTCAGCTTACAACAGTCAAAGTAACAACAGCTGCCTCTAGAATCCCTTACCAAATATGAGTGAATAACAAAACAGAAAAAAAGAGGGAAAGTGAATTACTTGATCTCACCAGTTGCCCCCAACATGTTTAAAAAACAACAACAACAAACCAGCAGAGCTATATGGTTGGCCACCAAAATAGAAATCATAAGAAAAGTGCAGAGAGTGAAAGACAAAATAATCTCTGAGTGCATTTTGGAAGATGCCTTCAATTGGTCTCTGGAAGGTTTAAGATGTTTTTATTTTCTTATTTTTTGACCTAGTTGTTTTATTTCACATGTGCATACTGTTAATTTTGAATAAAAACTTCAGAGAAACATTACTGAACTGCTCTTCATGTTTTGTGATATTGGAATCTGTCCCTATTCTTTCCATGTTTTTTTTTTCTACCTCTGGTATCAAATTTTTTGTTAAAGAAGTAAAGCCTAGGAACACATCTATTTCAGTAACTGAGATATATCTATGGTGGGGTACAGACCGCCCAAAAAGGGAGGCCTGCTGGTGCCTGGATTTCCATCGGAGGGAAGCCTCAGCCGCCAAACGGCAAGGCTTCCTGCCAGCAGAAAACCCGCAAAAAGTGGGTTCTTTCTACACCGTGGTAGCGGCATAATGAGTGTGCCACAGTGCGTCATTGGCGTATTCATTATGCAAGTGCCGTGTGGCACCCTGTGGATGCTGCATGGTGCTTGCGTAACAATGGCGATGCCCGTGTGTACAGGGCACCACCATTTGGACGCCCTTGTCACGTGCGAGGGTTGCGGGGCATCTGGAAGCATGCCCCGAGGCGCCCCAAGATACCCCTCCCACGGTCCTTTTTCTGGACCGGGCCTATATTGCCTTTTTCATGTTACTAATGATTGGGAGAGTTTTATCTCTAAATTAGAATCTGCACATCCAGGGGAAAAAATTAGATGTGACCATGAGACACAAAAATTTTAGTACCTCTGAGGGGAAAAAAAAAGATCAGGTATGTTTCCATTTCTCATCACAGTCAAATACTGTAGATCGACCATTAACATTCTAACAATAAGGAGCCAGTATTGTTGAAAATATTGTGTGAAGACTTTTTTTTAAAAAAAATAAAGCTATTCCCCCCCCCCAAAATAATAATAAATTCTTATAATAACAAGGAGAGGATAAAGAGCTTAAATTAAGATCCTTCACATGTGGGTTTTATGGAAGGTTACAGGTTTTTAAATTTTATTTTGGACTGGTGCTGCACTCTGAAGTATTCAATATTATCTTTTGTTTAATATTATTTTATAAGGATATGTTTTCATGCGTGGTATCTATTTTGTGATCTAATTTGTTAACTGCCTTCAATTTCTGTGAAAGAAAAACTATTAAAAGGCTGGATAAAAAAATGAAAACATACTTTTAAAGCATCACTACAATGCTTTCAGGTCCTACATCCCCTTCCATCACTGTGAGATATTATGATGGTTTCCAACTTGGACAGAGAATTGGACAAGATTGACAAGAAGAGAATGACAGCTGTTTCTTTGTTAATTCTCCCACAAGTGACTTTATAAGCTCTGCTGAGGAAAGGAACTGTATCATATAACCAGTTTTAAAACTACTTACACAGGCTTTACAAGTCAAAACAGCAGCTTGAATCATTCCTGCAAACTGGTAGCATATGGCATTGGTATGAGCAATCTTTAATAACCACAAGTCCTTGTAGTTATTTGATGTTGTCACAATAAGATTATAGTTAATAATTAGCTACATGAAATTATATATAAAAACTATAAAGACAGTGTATTTGATAGCTACGGGCTACCCAAAAGGTTTCTGAGAAAAAGCTAAAGTGTAAGCAATGTAATCTATAATGGTGCACTATATAACTGTTATATTAATATTATATTAAGCACTGTCCTTCAACGAGGACTGTAGGAGTAACGGGCTGGCCCCAAATCAACACCTTGTTCACTTGCGGTTCATGATGGCCAGAAATGACATCAGTTATCAGCATGGTTCAGAGACTGGAAAATTTTGTTTTTTCGACTACAACTCTCAGCATCCATATTCTGAAATGGTATTAAAAAACTTTTGATTAACCAAAAGTTTAAAGTGGTGTGATTAAATGTATTACATTCTTCATCAGTGAATAATTTTGTTTGTTCAACTGCGAAGAAACACGTTTGACTTTCTATTGTTGCCCTACAGATAGAACCACAAATCAGTAATATGTCACTACTGGAATGTAAACCTTTTAAGCCAATTGTATCTTCTGTTACTTCAGAAGCAAATTAGATCTGAAGCAGGTAAAGGGGTCGCCCTACCTTCAGTGAGCTAGAAGTCACTATGATCCCCCTGTAGCTACAAATTATTCCAAATGTGAGAATGCAGAGCTGCTGCATTTCCCAATGAATATAAGTTGCCTTCTCTCCCTCTGCAGTCACCTAGCTGAAACCATTCCACCTGTATATAGCTACTGCAGCAGAAAGAAATAGTGGGTAGGGCCCACTCCAGTGGTTCTTCTGAGAGATTAAGGACCTTGCCACATGAGAAAAGGCAAAATTGATCAGGAGAGTAGCGGCTTTCTCCATGCTGCTCCATATGACTTTGTAGGGATCCTTTTTGGCTAATGGGTAAAAATTCTTGAAATGTATAAACAATAAATTGCTAGTGGTTCTTGCCAGCCTACCAACCTTGAAAAAACACACACCATTTTTGGCACTGCTACAACACTTCATAGGGCTTACTGCAGAATATAACATTATTGATAGTGGCAACAGTTCAGTGCAACAGTCAAATGTCAGATTAAGGGCATAAGGTTTCCTTTACCACCAGTGCCAGGATCCCAGCAATCACAGCTACGCTGCTATAGAATATTGCTATACTGTACTAGCCAATACAAAATTGATGGTGCAAAACCAAATAAGAACAGCTTTACTTTTGCACCACTGTTTCTGAATCACCCAGTATAAGCCCTACATATTTAGTCATGTGTCTTACTTAAATGGTTTGGTGACCATACAACTGTAGGTTACTGTGCTGCCAGTAATCCTTTGTTGACAGGCAATGGTACAATAGCATGAACACTGTGCTGTTTCTTGTACAAATAGCAACCACACAGCACTATGAAGGACTGTGTCAAGATGACATCTGGGTTGTCTTGCTGCCACATGGATCTGAAATCCCTCTTTCCTTCCTTCTTTCTTTCAGGAGACCATTCTTGAGAAAAATGTTCCACAAGGGAAACCTTATTTTGAAAATTAATGATACTATGAATGTGCATGCAGCTGAGGTTCATACAGTGGGATTTTATAGATGTATTCAAGCTACATGTAACAATCACATAGCTTTGGGGCTGTGTCAGAATATAGTATAATCCATCTGCTGCTCAAGAAGAGTTTTAAAATATTTATTTGGAAATACAGACACTAAACATTTAAGTCCATAGAAATAACAACAGCCTCAACAGATGTTTGAATTTTGTAGCTCAAGAAGATTTGGGATTACTGTTTTCATTTTGTATCTAAGTCGTACTGGAGTCAATAGAACTGTGTTCACAAAACCATTTTATACAACTACAGTTTTAAAAATATCTTATAGTGAAGATTGCAGGAGGAAAGTGTGTACCAAAACTCTCTTACACCCCATAAATTCCTCTTTGTCAAATCATAAGTGAAAGCTGTAGAAAAGTAAGAAGACAGTATTGTTGTTTAAACCAACACTGCTGACAGCCAGTCTGTTTACTTTGTCTGCCATGGTTTTCTTTTCACTTTACATAAATTCATGTCACCAGGTCAAAGTTGTGACTGAGATAAATGGTGGAAACATAAGAAATATCAGAAGGAAGTTAAAACTCTGTTGTTGGAGCTGGCAGTAGAAATGTGGGAGCCTTTCTGTGACAGTTAAGAACGATAGTTGGTCAGAAAGCGGAAGAAGGGAATTGAAAAGAGATTGTCCTTTTCTCCTTGATCTGATCTAATCTTGCTAGTGTTAGTAACCTCTGGAGGCTTAATTGAGAGAAGGCTCCCGCAGCTCCAGTTGTTTATTACACAATGCCAATTAAAGCAGCTCAGGCCAATGCCATTAAAAAAACAACAGCAGCTGCTGCAGCAGCCCTATAAGAGGAACAGGTTGCTGTTTATTTCTTACGTACCTTTAGAGCTTCACAACATCTTGAAATGTGAAGATGTTGCTGCTCCTTCTGGACAAAAGGAGGGTGGGAGATGGAGAACATTCTTGCCATTCTTCTCGAACTTCTGTAAGCCCTGGGGAAAAGAGAAATGTGGAGACAAAACACATAGACTGTGTTGACCTAACCACATGGGCAAACTGTGCCAAGTATTACTGTGGGCAGGCTATTTGGGAATAATTGTTTTACCCTCAAACAATTTAAATGCACAATTACATTTCAGTTAAACTAGAAATTAATGTGCTAAACCCAGCAATTCTTATGCAATTCGTTTTCAAGATGAGACCATGACAAATGATTTATTGTTTGAGTGAGCCCATTATTGTATCTCCACTAGCCAACAGGTAAGATAATATTGAATTAGCTCTTGGCAGATCTATACTGTCAATTAATCACTATTTAAATATAATTAGGATTGTTTTGACTTATACTTAAGTGTTTGGTGAAGCCCAAATGGAACAGATTTCCCTAACTATTTGGGCAGAATATCAATGACTCTAAAAGGCAGTGCTAGATTGATGCCATTTGAATTAACAATCTGCAATGAAATTATCTTCTTTAAATTTAGGATCATTTGGTAACCATACTTCTGCACACAAAAACTATTTCATATTTGATTATATATGAGCTGGACTCTTTATACATTGCTGCTGGAGGTTGATAAAATTATCTTATCTGAACTTTAACCCAAATAGTCCTATAAATCAGGAGTGGTATTTCATGTGCTGTTGGACTGAAACTCACTAGAGCAGTACAGTAGTGGCTAGCCTTATTGGGTGCTGCAATATAACATCATATGGAAGGCCACAATTCAATATAACTTAACAAGTAAAGTGGGCTCCCCAGGTATGGGAAGACTGATTGACTGGCCGAACTCAAGGAGTGCTCAGCAATTGCTCCTCTTTATCTTGGAGAGAAGTGACTAGCAGGATGACACAGGGTTCTGTCCTGTGCCCAGTGCTATTCAACATCTTTATTAATGACTTGGATGACAGTATTGGGGGTATAGACTGAAAGTCCCATTGGGCTGTTGTTTTTCATGAGAAGGCTCTATTCCTCATGAGAAACAACAGATCAATGGGACTTTCAACCCAGGGTCCTATTTCTCATGAGAAGTAGTCCTTGGGTTGAAAAGCCCATTGGGCTGTTGTTTCTCCTGAGAAATAAGACCTTGGTATGAAAGTCCCATTGTTATGTTATGTTGGGGGTGCTTGTGGTCCTTGTGGTCTCTACCAACTCTACGATTCTATGATTCTAACATTGTGCAGAGATACAAGGGTCTTTTAATCTTGAAGTGCTAGTGGGTGGGCAGGTACTTACATTCGTCTCCTAGATATAAACATCCTATTCACAGTGCTATGATACTGCTTGTGATTCAAATGGCAGTCCTGTCCATATTTGGCCCTGATAGTTCCCCTAGCAAACAGTAACTACTTGTAGGCTGTTGCTGTTTTGGCTATCAAGGAACTGAAGTCCAGTCAAAGAAGCATGAAATCATGGAGCCTGTCCTTGGAGCCAAAAATTATTCCCATCTCAACTTCTGGGCCATTTGAGGCCTTACACTAAGAGGAGGTTTAGTTGGTTCTCCCTGGAAATATAGTTGTGAGCACTGTATGGACTGAGTGCGGACAGTACAGCACACTCATCATGGTGTTCTAATTTTTGTCACAGACTGATTTGTTTTTTCTTTGCATTTGGCCAGTTGCCACTGGGGTGCACTTTTATGATTGGTGGCTGGTGATTCTGTGGGTTGGGTATGTCATCCAGTATTACCAAAGTAGCTTTTCTTGCTACAGCTCTGATGCTGACTGAGCACAGCGTTATGACAGTGTTATTTGGGCATTAAACCTGATGAAGCAACTACTGGTGCAGCAGAACCATAAAACTATTTTTATTTATAACATTTCTTCCAAGACATGGGAGGAATCTCACAATTTAAAATACTATGTTTTTAAAAACCAAATACTAAATTACTACTTTTTAAAATACTGAAATCTGCAGCTCTAAAGAAGAGGAGAAAGACAGTTTGGCTATGATTTAACCATATGTCTAATAACTGTTGGCGCTCACATCCCTGCTTTCCAGCAGAACTTTTTTCATCCTTTCCTTAGCTGATATCTTCTCTTTTAGGTTCAGCATTATCACATCCTGTTCCCCTTCCCATGAGGTTCATTTGATTTAAAGCAGCTTGTGAGCTGCCTGGGAAGGTCTGCTCACATTATAATCACCTTTTAAAAGTGGCATCAAGAGTTTTAAATCATTTGAGTAACATCAAATGGAATATTAATATTCCCCGCCATGCTGGATGGAATACTGCATGTCATCATTGAATCCCACCAGTTATAAAAGCTGCTGTGATGGTCTCCTTAATCCTAAAGCTATTTCTCCTCCTTTCAGAATGGCATAGATGTACAGTCAGCCCTCAATATCCATGGATTTATTATCCACAGATTCAAACATCTACACCTTGAAAATACCCCCCAAAAGATACAAATTCGAAAAAGCAAACTTTGATTTTGCTATTTTATATAACAGACACCATTTCACTATACCATTGTATATACTGGGATCTGAGCATCCACAAATTAGGGTATCCCCAAGAGGTTCTGGAAGCAATCCCCGGTGGTTATCATGAGCCCACTATATTACATTATGGCTTGGTATATATTATAACCTGAGCAGTTATGCAAGGTTTAGAACTACTGTTATTTAAAAACAAAACTACATATTCAATTAGTAATTATACAGCCCCCTTTAAGGCACACCCACCCACTGAATGTTTCTCCAAGTAGAATAGACTTACAATACTTTCAGAAGGTTTTCACGTTTGGGCTTTGGGAGGAAAATTTCCAGTGCTAAACAGCATCCACCTCAGAGAGCACATATACGTATCTATTCAATGGCTACAACAGTTGAGTCCTACACATATTTTCTTACAGGAAAACAAAGTTTGGAAAAGTTAATTTTTTGAACACAGCTACCTCAATCCCCAAACAGCATTTCTAACGTATTGGGAACCGTTCCAGAAGTAATCCTACTGAATTCAGTGGCTGTTGCTCATCAATAAGCTTGTGTAGAATCATGGCCTTGCATTTCATAATTAATTTGCAAGGAGTCTACACATTTTTATGGAAAGTAATGACAGTAAAAGTGGTACAGTGTTAGGCAGATGCATGTTAGCATGGGCTTAGAAAGCTTCCAAACACCCACTTCTTTTAGCCCCTGCAAAAATGTCCCAGCTTTTCTCTCTCCCTCCCACTTTCTCCCTTTGTCCTTGGCTCTCTTTGAGTTCAAAATTCAGTCTATTTCCTGAGAACACCTCTCTAGGAACCTCTAGGTCCTCCAGTGCAACTCTGTGGTCAACATCTGCCAGACACTGACCATAGAACTGATGTGGAGGAGCTAACTTATTATTATTATTATTATTATTATTACAAATGCCTCGAGGAGTGTTTTCTCTAGGAATATCTAGGTCCTTTGGTGCGACTTCTGGTTAAGGCTCACCATAGAGTTATGCAGGAGGACCTAGATATCCCTAGAGATGACGTATTAATAAAATTCATGAATAAACAAATCTACAAAAGTCTTTACATTTTATATATAGCTGTGTGATACTGCTTTTTATTATGTTACTAGTATTTTGAAACGGCCCTTGGGCTACTCAATAAATTGTATTGTATTGTACAAAAGTCAAAACCGCAAATGATACTATGACAGCAGGCTTAACATTAACAGTGGCATCTGCTATTATTCATTTAGGGCTGGAATTCGGAAGATAAGTCAGTATTCTTTGTTGTTGTTTACTCTCACCAGAGATTGGATTTACTCCTTCCATTATTTATCAGTATTACAATCCAAAGGAAAATGTGCATAAGAGTAACTTGGAAGCAAGCTAGAGCCGTGTTAGTCTGTAGAGCAGGGGTAGGCAACCTGTGGCCTGCGGGCCAGATGCGGCCCAGCAAGGCCTTGGGACCGGCCCCAGCCCGGTCCTGTCGCCGATTGCCGCCGGGGCCTTTGGCGTCTCGTGCGAGGGGCATGGTGGGGCAATTGTCTATAGAAGCCTCAGAAACATGCATTTATTTTAACATTTTTTTAAAAATCAGCAAATTTTTTCGCGTGTCCTCCATTATTTATTTAAAAAGTGCCCTCCATTTGAAAATTTTGTCTTACATTTGTCCCGGTTTATTTATTTATTTAATTTTTTTTAAAATTATTTAATTATTTATTTTTTGGCTTCGGCCCCCCCAGTTGTCTGAGGGACAGCAACCTGGCCCCCAGCTCAAAAAGGTTGCCTACCCCTGCTGTAGAGTCATATGCAGAGAGATCCTGTAGCACCTGAGACTGACTGATTGAAAGAAGTTGGCAGCATGAGCTTTCCTAGACTTCAGCCTACTTCCTCAGATGCATTTGGTGGAGTGGTGGCCAGGTACAGACTTATATAGGATTTGTAATCTGTACTGACATACATACCAATGGGCTAGACATGTCTGTCCCTGGCTTCCACTCCACCAAATGCATCTGAGGAAGTAGGGTGAAGTCTACGTAAACCTCATGCTGCCAACTTCTTTCTTTCAGTCAGTCTCAAAGGTGCTACAAGATCTTTTTTCTGTTCCCTTTGAAAACTGATGGGGAGCAATATATGTTGGAGTTAATGCTGTGAAACCCCATCTTATGCTCAACCTGTACATTAGTGTTGTTGCCGTGTGCCTTAACCAAACAGCTTTCATACAAATCCTTCCTAGGATTCAAAGATATAGCCGTGTTAGTCTGTGTAGCAACTTTGAGACTAAATGAAAGAAAGCTGGCAGCATTTGGAGGAATGCATCTGAGGAAGTAGACAGGTCTAGGAAAGCTCATGCCGCCAACTTTTTCCTTTCAGTCGGCCTCAAAGGTGCTACAAGACCTCTCTCCACATTGGAAGTAAGCCAGTGTGGCGTTGTGTGTTTGTGGGTAATAGTGCTTTGTGTGTTGGGACTATACGATTCTGGAGACCAGGGTCCATGGAAATCCCCGTGTGTGTCCCGAGTCACACTCTCTCATCCTCGGGGGGGAAAGCAGGGGCAACAACAACAACAACAACAACAACAACAACACTCCTTGTTGTCATTGGGAAGCCCCTTGATAACAGTGTGGCGCCATGAGTCGGGAGCGGAGTCCCCGTGGCAACAAACGGAGGAACGGGGCCTCTGGTTAGAACGCCGCGCCTGAGGTAAACGGAGGGGTTCGAAATGGAGGCTGTGATTGACGGGCGCGAGGGCCCAGGACGGGAGCTGAAGGCCGGCCGCGATTGGCCCAGAGGGGAGAGTGGGGCGGGACTAACGGCGGAGGCGGCTTAAGGTTGGTGCGCCTCTGGCCAGGCAGGGAATTTCAATTTCGAATGAGGCTGAAGCTCAGTCAGGGAGGAGGGAAGAAGGGGGGCGCCGACGACGCGGCGGCGGCGGCCTCCGAGCGGGGAAGGAAGGGAGGGAGGAAGAGGACCACGACGGCCAGAGGGAAGGAAGGAAGGCCGCCGAAGGAGGGAGGGAGGTAAGTTAGAGGAGTGGTTTGGTAAGCGTCTGCACTTGAGGAATAAACCAGTTTGGTCCCGCTCTAAGTGACGTGGGTCCATGCTCTGGAATTCTGGGAATGGGAGCGAGCTCCGCTCTGGAGCCACCACAAACTCCCATTCCCAGAATTCCAGAGCATGGACCCGCCGCGACACTTAGAGCGGGACCAAACCGGATTAATTCCTTTAAAGCACTCCTATGATGAAATTTAAGCCCGTGCTTCTTAGCCACGCTCAAAATGGAGGGCTGTTTTTAGAGTTCCTCCTGGACCTAAGGCTGAAATGGAGGACTCCCATCATCATCATCATCGTCGTCGTGTTTATTTGCATCTCTCTTTTCCTCCTCCAAAACTGGGGGACTCAGGGGTCCTCCTGGACAGAAGGCTGAAATGGAGGACATCATGATATCATCATCATCATGATGATGTTTATTTGTGTTCCCTCTTTTCCTTCCCCAAATCTGGGGCTCAGGACGCCTCACAGTTTAAAAGAAGAGCACAGTTTGAAAGCACACAAAAGTGATGCATGAAAATGGATTTCCATTTCCAGGAGTGCTTTGAGCTTTCGTTTGAGAGTGTCCTCCGTTTTTCTTGACAGCCCTCCATTGTGAGCCTGATTAAGAAGCACAGGCTGATATTTATATTAGTCTTCTTAGTTTTTATCCCTCCACTTTGGGCACGACTAAGAAGTGTGCATTTACATGTCTGTGAGTGTGTTTAGCTTTTGTTTCTTGTCTAGGAGGAATTCCAAAACGTCCTCCATTTTGAGCATGACTAAGAAGAAGCATGGATTTACATTTCTAGGAGTGTTTTGAGCTTCCATTTGATCATGGAAGTTGGCCAGCAGGGCCAGGCTTTAGAGGCAATATCCCTCTCTGACTCTGCCCCACCTTGGGTTCAAATTTCCCTCGTTGGCACACACCCTCCTTCCCTCTTTCCCTCCCGCAGGAGGAAGGTGCTGCTGCCCCAGGAGGCTGACCAGGCCCTTGAGTGCCTCCCAGGGCCTTGCTGTGGGTTAGGAGAGGCTGTGACCCGCATCAGGGATCCCTGCCCTGGATGATGTTTACCGGGATTGTTAAGGTCACCATGGTGCTCCACTGAGACACACAGAGAGAAATGGAGTGAAATGAAACGCCACGGTAGAGCAAAAGTAGCTCTTTTTGGTTCAGGTAAAGCCATAGGCCTTTATCACATGGGGTGAATAGGGGGTTTAAACAGCAATCATCCCGTGAAAATCACACAGTCACGGTTAACATTTTCACACAGATCACGATTAAAAAGCCATTTTCTTGGGAATAAACAGGCAATAACCAGCAACAAACCATTCACAGGATTTGTTGCTTTTTACTGCCTGTTTATACCCAGGATAATGGCACTTTAATTGCGACATCGTGTGAAAATGTTAATCGCGATTGCATGATTTTCACGGGATAATCGCTGTTTAAACTGCTGATTTTTCCTTCGTGACAAAGTTCATAAAGTGCCTCAGAGGATGGCAAAGGCAAACCCCCTCAGCTGAAACTTGCTAAGAAAGCCCCGTGATGGGGTCACCATGGTCCAAAATATGAAATAACCCAGTTGGAGACTGCTTTAACTGCCCTGAGCTCAGTGCCAGAGAATCCTGGGAATTGTAGCTTATTGTGGCAGCAGAGTGCTCTGACAGAGAAGGCTAAATGTCTCACTAAACTACAGTTCCCAGAATTCCATAGCATCGAGCCATGGAAGTTATTGGTGTCAAACTGGATTAGAGTCGCCTGTCCTAACTTGCAGATCTCCACTATTTTCAATGGTGCACCTATGGTGCTTCAATATGCATGAGCCTTCATTTTCAGGGTGGGGGTCCAGAACGGATCCCCCACAAAAACGGAGGGCCAACGTGGAGAAGAGGCTTGAGTCTTGGCATCTTGGGTTCAATTCCCCACTCAGCCATGAAGCCCACTGGGTGACCTTGGGCAGGTCTCATGCTCTCAGCTTCAGGGGAAAGCAGTGGCAAACCTCTGGACAAATCTTGCCAAGAATGATAGGTTTGCCTTAGGGTTGTCGTAAGTCAGAAATGACTTGAAGGCACGCACAACATCACATGTGAACTAACCTCTGAATAAATTATCTTGTGAATTCTTCATCCTATCTCAAAATGGCAAACGAGCGACTTCAAGGCACACAACAACAACAGGGTTGGCATACATCAAAAATGACATGGAGAAAAGCCATAGAGTAGTGAACAAGCTTTCTAATTCTCCAGCTTATTCAGGCGGTAAAGCAAAATAGCAGGGAAGGGAGGAGGGGAAATGATGGGCATGATGGAAAAGCTTAAGATGATGCGCAGCAAGTATTAGGCAGCCTTAAATAGACTAGAACATGTGAAGTGGCAAATGGGTTCCCTCAAAGCTACTGGGCCAAAGAAGCAACAGTGCCTGTCTCCACCCAGCATTGGAAAAACACCCTGACTGTCAGAAGGCTCTGCTGCTGCTGCTGTTATTATCCCATCTTTTTTCCAGTATGGGACGTAAGGCATCTTCCAAAGGTTAAAACAGATACAGGCTTAAAATTCAGGTCATACAAATATTAATAATACTGTAATACAATTATGGTAACAATAGAATTAAAAGCAGTTAAAAGCAAGATGATAGGACAACAACAAGTGGACAGTGCAGCACATTCTGAAGGGCTGCAATCTGTCAAAGGTCTGCTGACACAAACAAACAAAATGCTAGCCAAAAAGATAGCGGAGGGAGCACTAGTCTAGCTTTTCCAGAACCTGGGAACAGCCACTGAGAAGACCCTCTCCCATGTTCCCACCAGAAGTGCTTTGAGGGTGGCAGGACAGAGAGAAAGACTCCCAGAGAAGATCTCAAAACACAGGAAGGCTGATATGAGAGAAGACAGTCTTTCAGATAGCCTGAGCCCAAGCCATATAGGGTTTTATAGGTCATAAACAGCATTTTGAATTGTGCTGGTAGCCAGGGGAGCTGTTGCAATAAGGGATAAATTTGATACTATTCTCAAAAAACAAAACAAAGACAGAGCAGTAGGTATTTGCATTAATCAGTTACATGATAGTAGCCACTTACTGGTATAAAGGTTGTTTCATGCATTCCTTGCTAGAGCATCAAGCATCTTTACTGTTCATTTGAGATACACGGTACAAGAAGGTGCCTGTTTATATTCTTCAGAACATTGGTCCTTGGGAACTGTCAAATTAACAATTTGTAAGTGGCTCTGGGAGCCTTTGTAGCTGAAGAGTGGGGTATAAATACTCTAAATAAATAAACAAATAAAAATGAAGTTAATCATAACCCATCTTACTTGAGAGTATGTGGAAAGAGATCACTGGCAGTTTTACTGTATTCTGAAGTTTCTCCTTCAGTTCGATGTCTTGCTGCATTTTAGAAATGAGGGATATAATTAGGTTCCTTCCTCCCCGTCTTCACGTTTTGAACCATTCATTACAGGCAAAGAAAATATACATGGGCTTTCGACGGGTTTCATTAAATGGACATGCTTACGATTAGAATACCTCATTGCATGAGTGAGTTGCATAGGACTAAAGCTGTTATAAAAAGCTGTCAAGGCGGGAGATGTTGTTGTGTTTTTCACCTTGTAGTTTGCCTGGTGAACTGGATGTTGTGATTTTCAGAGCAACTTGCTTTGCTGGGCTTTGACTGGGGAGTGAAATGAGCGTTCTAGAAATGGTTGTGCTACTTTCTTGAGGGTAGTGGGGAAGGTTTTATTGTTTTCTTATTCTGACAGCAGTGTTTGAATTATGTTGGGCTGTGAGAGAGGATTGTACTATTTCAAGTGTTTATGTGAATGCCTAGCAATGAGTATTTCCCCCCTATTTCAAGGGTTGGACCTTCTAAGAACTAGTCCCTGCTACCTCCCATTATGGATGTTAAAGATGCAGATTTTTGGAAATTGTGAAATTGAGGGGGGAATAGGCTTTTTTCCTCCTTTATTTGTGTATGGGGAAAATTAAAAGAGTGGGACAATTGAAATGTGTGCAATGTTATTTTCAAAACAAACATACACTGATTTCATTTCCTTAGCAACATAAAATACTTCATAACTTAGCATTTAAAATTGCACTGTTTGGTAAACTCATGAAATTTAAAAATATAAAAACTTTCATTTTATGCAAGTAAAATTGTGAATGCACCCTGAACCATGTACACCTAGCTGTCCTCTGCTTCCGTCTGTCAATCTTGGTTAGAGCTCAGTTCTTACTCAAACTTTCAAATAGTTCCTGAGGTTGCTTTTTTTTGGGGGGGGGCAGTTTTTGCCTCACATCCTTCTGATCTTCTTATCCTATAGCAAGGCAAAGCAATAAGCTTCCCCCCCCCCATTTGTGGTATGCTGTCTGTGTCATCTGAGGGGAGAGGTGGAAAGGTTAACAGAGGCCAAGGTAAAAGACAGCAGATGCTAGGTACTTGCAATGAGGGTCACCAGAAAAAGACAAGAGGCAGTTCAAAAGGAATGACACCTTTTCTGCTTGAGAAAATTGTACCTCCAACTAACAATAATGTTCCTTCCATTTTTAGTGTTGTATTTGTCTAACATATATTATTTTATTATTATTATATGGAGGTCTGTTGACTGTAATAAAGGCTTTGATTGATTGATATTATTATTATATACAGGAATTATCATTCTCTAATTCTGTGTACTATCTTGTACACAAACCTTTGTAATACAGTTGGCCCTCTGTTTGCGCAGGGGATCTGTTCCAGACCCACCCAGTCCCCGTGAAAATGGAGGCTTGCATGTATTCAAGCCTCATCGACTTGAACAGTGCACACCCCCTGGCACACGTGCTGGGCGTGTGTGCCACTAGAATGAATGGAGGTCACCCCTCTGTGCATTATCGAGGCCATGGATCTGAAATCCCTGGGTTAAGAGGGGCAACTGTATTTTTCTATTTCCCTTCCTCTGGGCTAGGCCTGCACAACATACAGCCCACAGGCTGCTGGTGGGCAACCAAAGGATTTCCAGCAGCCTGTGAGGATGTGGAACAACTTCCAGTGGTAGCTGGATAGTAATGGGCAGCCAACTTCTTCAGTAAGGTTCCTCAAACCTCCTCCATAGCTCAGCTTTCTCCCAAGGGAAGGGATGGGCTGTGGTAGAGGAGGAAGGGTGAGCACTTGACCCCAAGCTTTCTCCACAGTCCAGCTTTCTCCTGAGTAGATGGCCAGGCAGAGGAGGAGGAGAATGGAACTAATATTAATTAATTAATTAATTAATTAATTAATTAATAACTACTTACAACCTATCTGTGGCCTAAATTTTTTTTAGCCTATTTTAATTTTGCCCACTACCTATGACCAAGTTGTGCAGGTCTGCCCTGGGCTTTTGTTGAATGCACTGGTCTCTATATGACTCTTAGTTCAAAAGTGGATCTCACGAATTCGCAGGATTACTACTTGGCCAGTGGTTCTTATCCTTTTATTGGTCCTGGACCCCTTTGAGAATCTGATGAAAGCTGTTGGCCTTGCCCTATTAACATAAGGACAATTGTAAGTTTTCTATTTGGTTATAGTAGCATCTCACACTGCCTTACAGTTGTTTGGAGTGAGAGAAAAAACTTGGTAACATACTTTGACATAATACCCCCCCCCCCGATAATTTTTAAACTGAAAGGAATGAAATTGGAGAATTAGAGGAAGAAAAACATTTTTAACACCTGGTTCATAGATCCTCTAGGCCAGGGTTTATGACAAACAACCCTGTGTTTAGGCTGTTGCACCCAAACTAATGAAGACCTTATGACACCTACACATTTCAGACACAAGCTTTAATTTACACATATCATTTATTCTCTGAAATAAATTATTACAGAAAAGTTTGTGTACTTGGAGATCTTAGAATGTTACATGTATACTCTTAACACACACACACACACACACACACACACACACACACAGATAGATACCCCACATACACAGATGTACAATAGTTAAAGTTCTGTTTCTAATATGTATAGAACTGAATTCACAAGACAGGCAAGATTTGATAGGGAATTAGCTATGTTTCTCTTCCTACGTACTTTTAGTACAGTCTGCCCTTCCCATATGCGGGTGACCCGTTCCGGATCCCCCATGTAACGAGAAAAGAGCGTATGCTCAAGTCCCATAGAAAATAATGGGGTGTGTGCTTGCAGCAGGGCGTGTGGCGTGGGTACACGTGTGCCCCATTACTTCTGCCAGGCTTGCCTTCCGCATAAGCTAAAAGCTGTGGAATGCAAGCCCACTTATAGGGAGGGCCGACTGTATTACCATATTCTGGTGGCTGTGCAGTATGGCTGAGCTATACCTATCAGAACATGACTTACGTTTCTAAGTAGAGTTAAGTAATTATTTTATGTCCTGTCCATGATGTAGTTGCAAGCAAATTGTTTTTTTCCTCCACCTGCTATTGTTCTTTATTGTGTTTTTTATTTTGTTGATTTTTAATGTTGTAATGGATCCAGAACTAACTAGAAAAACTAGTATTGAATTCTCAACATAAATGGTTAAACGTTGTTTGGGTTGAGATATAGGAAAGATGGTTACATGTACTGGCTGTTAAGTGGATGGTCATGATCCATATTAACACATGTTCATGTTGCATGGAGCTACTTTTTTCCACAGGTATACCCTGGTGTATTGCAGATACCTGTGAAACCAGTGTAACAAGAGATCATAGTGGAACAGGAAAAAATAAATGTGTACTTCAGACAAAAGCTTTACAACATCATCACCTTAGATCTCTGAAAAGATATTGTACTGTACACAGTGCAAAATGTGTTTATGTCAGTGTGTGCTGTACTGATGTATGCTGTGTCAGTATATTTTGTAAAAAGATGGTTTCTAGAATTAGCTTTACTGTATTTTTCTGGTATTTCAGTATAAGCGAAATGGGCTAAAATACTCATCTACAAAGGTATACAAATAGGCTGAATCACAAATGCATCATTGTAAACATCTTTCCCCATATTTTCTACAAATAAAAAATAAGGAGGAATATGCCAATGGGAAATATAGATATGCTTCTGTCACTGAGTCCTTGACACATTTAGGGAACTTAATGAAGGGAGAAGGCAGTCTTCCTTTGAACTGTGGTTTGAGGTAGACTGCATCTAGGTGTTTCCAGAGTTGGTGACAATTGATCCTTTTTCTCACTCTCTCTGTGATCTAGGTTATAGAGTCTGGGGATAGAAAGAGCCAGTGGTGACCATAAATAACAGTTATGTACCAAGGCTAGCCAGAAATTTTGGACTGCTGTACATCAGTGGAGAACTGTACAACTGCTTATATTGTGTCTTGAAAAGCTCAGCAGGTAATGTTGTTATTGTATGCCTTCAAGTAGTTCCTGACTTACGTTGACCCTGACATGGAGTTTTCTTGACAAGATTTGTTCAGAGGAAGTTTGCCATTGCCTTCCCCTGAGGCTGACCGAACCCCTGGTTTCCAGAGTCATAGTCCAGCACTCAAACCATTGCACCCTGCTGGGTTTTCAACAGGTGATAGGAAGTGTTAAACAGCCAGGGCACATATTTTTATTATAGCTGCCTTAGAGTTAAAGCTACCACAGAAAACATGCAGGGAAGTTCATGTTTGTGGAAGCAAACATCCCTTCTCCTTAGTCTGTTTGGCAGTGGAGTTGAACCAGAGTGATAGGTGTTGTGTACCTAGGAAGGAGAAAGCTATTTTCCTCTGGAGTTGATGTTTGAAATACAGGGGACAACTGTATTTTAAACTGTACTTTAAAAAACTTTTTCTTTTCATTTTTTAGCCTGAGGAAAGTTTGGTGCTTTCCTTCCTAACAGAGTCTATTTCTTTTTCTGTAAATTTTAACTATTAAAGAGCTGGTAGCTTTTTACCAAAAGCACTTGAAGGAACCCCAACTTTTAGTTCGTTTCTATTAGTTTTTGTATTATCTTTGCTGTTGTGAGACCTGAGAGAAATAAGTCCTATCTCTTGGTATTACATTTTTCACATTTATCTGAAAACCATTTTTAATTAGTTTCTTGGTGCTCTCAGATGAGGCTTTTGTTGTACTGTGATTCCTCTGCCATCGTCACAGAATTTCATGAGGGCCAGATTACTGCAGTGTCTTGTGTTTGTAACTCACCTATCTTTTCCCATCTTTTTTAATTACCACAGAAAATATGTTAAGGAGGAAAAGATGGAATAGGACTACAGTGTCTTTTAACCAGCAGCAGTAGGGAACCACATCCTGTCTTCACTATATTGTATATTCTTCTGTTGTGCAATAGCATGTGTATAAAGGGAACATCTGTATTTTTCTAAGGCACTCATGAGTCTTTTTTTTTTTTAAAGAAAGACTTGACCAATTTTGCTAATATAATTCTTTTGCTTAGGAAAAAACATCTGCAGAAACTAGTAATTTAAAGTCAGCACATTCCGGAACAAACATTCTCATTTCAATGGAGGATGGATTCGTCAGATCTTGGATATAACAGTTTTGGCTGAAAGAAAGAAAGAGTGTTATATTACAGACCAGCCCCCGTCCCCCTCCCCTGCACTTTGCTATTGTTCATTATGTGCTCTTTTCGATGTTAGAGAACAGCACCACCCTAAATTATACTCTTAAAACATATTCATCAGATTTATAGGCTCATGGGACACTGTTTTTGAAGGTGTTAATATTTCTAATTCCCGCATATTCAAAGTTTCCATACATAGTCAGATAAATCTGTTTATAGCTGTAAAGTTCACACATACTCCCTATGCGACATGTACAGGGAAGAGGCTAACCTACCCCAAATTCCCCAGCTGTTAATTTTGTTTAAAATAAAGGTTAGGTTAAATGTAGGACATGCTGCATACGTGGCACTGAACTGCTTCTGGAATGTGACCATCATAATGTGACCTAGTGTCTCAGCTTCTGAGGCAGTGTCACTGAGTCCCGAATTTTTAGCAGTAACTTTTCTGAAACCAAAAACATTGACTTTTAAAACTGTTAAATGCTTAATAAATTGCTGTTTTTTATATTTTGGAAACTAGAAAGCAAATGTAATTTTAAGAGAATGTGATGTAGCTTTCTGAAAATAGTCTCATATGAAGAGATTTCAAGGTTGTTGAAGTTGTTACAGATATTTTATGTTTGGGAGTTTCATGTTTATCGCACAAATGGCAATCTAAAAAGCTTTTTATATGATAAATATCAGTATTTAGATTCTCTGATTTATTGTATCTTTACAGCAGACTAAATTTGATAGAATGTATGAAAAATATGATATTTCTAAAAGGTTTCTGTTACTAGTATGTAGTAAATAGCATTTAAAGAACCTTGGTACCTTTTACTGGCGTAGAAAATTTGATTTAGTAAAACTTTCATGGGATAGTTTTTATAGGCGCTTTGCAGACTGCCCAAAAAGGGCGGTCTGCCGGCACCATCATTTGCTGCGCTGAGGAGCCCCAGCGGCGAAACCGCACAACTCCTTGGTGCAGCAAAAAAGAAGCTGCAAAATGCAGTTTCTTTTTGCGCCGCAGAAATGACGCCGCAAGGCACCAATGGCGCACTCACGGTGTCATTTCCGCCGCATGATGTCAAAATGGCAGCGCCCGTGTAGAACGGGTGCCACCATTTTGTACACGCTCAGCGAGTACTAGGGTTTGGGGCATCCAGAAAGGACACCCCTTTCTAACCCTAGTACGTGCCGAGCACGTACTTTCCACCTGTCTGTAACGGGCCATAGTATACTTATATCCTCCTGTGAATATACATTGTTTTGTGCTCTATTTGTTCTTGATATAACTTATATATAACTTATATAACTTATATAAAACTCCTATATAACTTGATATAATTCCTATAAACGTTTAGCTTGAAGCAGTTTTGTATATTTAAACTGGATGCCACTTTTTCAATTAAAAAAAGTTTTCAAAGCAACCCGGGGTACCACTGTACAGTAAAAAGATAGCTTAATGAACATGTTTCAATAAAGCTGTTCCTGGTCTCTGTAGTGATGACTTTCATGTACAGTCCTTCCCAATTATTCTCTCACCTTATGCCTGTCTGTAATTCCTCCTTACAGGCACTTTCAACATCAAATTTGGAATGCCCTAGGTAACTAGCATTCTGTAGGGCTGTTCCAGGAAAGAACAACCTGGAACAGCAACTTCCTGGAAGCACCAACATGAAAATTAGATCTGGGACCAAGTCAGTTAAGAATCTCTGGGGCAAGAGGGGAGAAATACTTGTGCCTTATATTTCCTGCTTTGGACAACTTTGTTGGGTAGATACGGTAGATGCTTTAAATTAAATCTAATGTTAATATTTAGTAAATCACTTCTCTTCCCAGGAGGTGTTTTTATTTCTATGTAACACTAATGCAAAGATGTGTTCTTGGTGACAGTTACAATTAGATCTTTGTATAGTTGGGAACATTAAAATCCAGGTCCCTGGGTAATTACTTTTGAAACATGTTATTTTCCAATGTGCTTGTGCAGCACAAAGGACCATCTAAATTAGGTTATTCTGTGTGAATCCTTAGTCACTCAGTTTATTTCATGGTTGAACCTACCTCTCCACAGAACAAATTAACATTGTATTTTGTTACATACAAAATGTTAGTTATCATTTCTCAGTTTTGTATATCCTGCTTTGATTCACTGAGGATGTAACCCCCACCCCCTCTGAAGTATGGGCTAAAACATGTCACTGCAGGAAGCAAAGCACTGAGTTTGCAATCCAACCTTTGACTTTTCATGTGCTTTCCAAATTACTACATCACATTTGTCAGCATAGTGTTGAGCGATCACTAAGCTGTCCTCTTGTTTCCTGTCAATGTTTTGTTTCTTTTACTTACCTAAGTAACACTTTCTTTCAAACACTTGAGAAATATTGCTTATGCATTGTGTTTTTCCTTTCTTAATCAGCATCTATTGAAAATGGTGGAACTGCATGTTTGTGGACAGTGATTATGAATTAATGTGCTTTAAAATATATTGCTTATGGATTAGTATTTGTGTTTGAACTGGGATAAATAAAATGGAGGGACTTAGATCCAGAGTAACTCCAGTCATGGAACTTTTCTGCTGGAGAATTTGTCCTGTGATTTTTGTTGGTGTCTCTTTTATTCTGCACTGCTCTAAAATGTTGGTTTGGATTTGGGGACCTACTGGAACAGTGGATCGCAGGGTTGCAAAAGGAATTGGCTTTCCCTCCATCCTTTGGGAGCCCTTCTTTGAACAGAAGAGCCCTGTTGTTTGTGGAAGGGATATTCTTGACAGCTATTACAGAAAGTTTGAAATCTGAGATTTTCTCATAATATATGACAAGGTTTGGTTATATACCCAGTAAATCTTTAGTTTTGTGCCACCATCAGTAAAGCTCATGCTACCAGCTTCTCTCTTTCAGTTAGTCTCAAAGGGGCTACAAGACCCCTTTCCACTCTGATTCCCCAGACTAAGAAGTCTATGTCTTTGAATTCTGTCAATAAGTGTGTGACTTCCTGATATGGGAGTCCTACTGAACACCCCTAGTCATACTTACTCAAAACCTATGCCAAGAATTTGTGCAAGTTTTATGTCCACAGTCCAGATTGTGTAGTGCTACCTCTTAATGTGTGATTCCATGGCTAGTTAAGGTTTCTCATTAATATTTCCAAAAAACAGCTATGAAGTCTGCTAACCTCCTGAAACTTACAGTAAAGTATTGTGCCAGTTCTGAGTGATTTTATGCAACAGAAAAGAAGTTTCATTGCTAATTGCTGGCAATTATGCTTCTCCCTCCATATTCACTGGGGTTAGGAGCATAGGACCCTCATGAAAGTGAAAAAAAAACAAACCCCACAAATAAATAAACAGTACTTTTCTAAACTGAGAGAAAGCCTCTCTAGGAATTTCTGGGTTCCCCAGCAGAAGTCTGTGGTCAACATCTGCCAGAAATTGACCATAGAATCATGTTGCAGGATGTACAAATACCCAGAGAAGTGTATTCTCTAGGAATCTGTAGATCCTCCAGTGCAACTCTATGGTCAATTTCCAGCAGAATTTCTCTAGAGCACCTAGAGATTCCTAGGGAGAGAGCATATTAATCAAACCCGCAAACAATCAAAGCTGCAAAAGTCAAAACTGCGAATGTGGAGAGACGAGTGTAATTTTCTGTAAAATTAGCCTATTGAAAAACTTTTTTTCATCTTTGGAGTGAAGTTTAGCAGCTGTTATTCAATTTGAAATCTTAGCTCAGCTTATATAGATATAGCCATGTGTGTCTATATTATTCTAGAATTTATTTATTTATAGGATTTATATCTTGCCTTTCTCCCAAAATGAGATTCAAGATAGCTATAAAAGCATTATACATTGACACCCACAGTTTTGATTATTCACGAATAAAGGCTGGGTGCGTGCGCACTCTTCCTCTTCTTTTCTGGG
The DNA here is from genome assembly GCF_019175285.1 of Sceloporus undulatus. Classification (NCBI taxonomy): domain Eukaryota; kingdom Metazoa; phylum Chordata; class Lepidosauria; order Squamata; family Phrynosomatidae; genus Sceloporus; species Sceloporus undulatus. The sequence continues at coordinate 97,260,387 of NC_056522.1, forward strand.
CTTTTCCTCTAAGGGTAAAAAAACCCAGGAGGGAGAAGCCGGGAAGCGTGTGTGTCCAAACTGTGCCCTTTTCCCAGGTGGATCAGTACCCACCTTGCTAAGGCACCCATCCCCTCCAAGGCTCTTTCCCGTGCTGCTGGGTGCCTGGGCAAGGCAGGCACCGATCTACTCAGGAAAGAGGAGGCGATGGGTCCATCCTCTCCAAGGCTCTTTCCTGGGCAGATGGGTTCCTGCCTTGCTCAGGCACTGATCCGCCTCGGAAAGGAGAAGGGATGGATACTTTATTTATTTATTTATTTATTTATTTGGAGCATTTATACCCCACTCTTCAAAAAAGCTCTCAGAGCAGTTTACAAATTGTTAATTAGACAGTTCTCTGCCCTCAGGCTTACAACTAAAAAGACATGACATAAAAGGAGAATGGAATGGCAGTGGGGAAGGGGTCAAGTCCAGCAGATCTTCTCTCCTCTGAGGCCTGGACCAAGGCAAATGGACTGAAGGGAGGGCCCTTGTTCTTTCTCTGGTTAGGCCTGATGGAGCTGGCCTGCCCTGCCCCTCTCTCTCCCTCAGAGGCCAGATGATGGTGGAGGGCTTTCTTCTTACCATACTTCTTCTTACATCCCTTCTAAGGCTCTGTCTAAGTTGGATAGATGCCTGGGCAAGGCAGATACCCAGCTGCCTGGGAAAGGGGCGGGAAGCTAGTTAAAGGGATGAGAGGGCCGGGAAAAAAGAGGAGTGCACATGACTACTCCTCTTCCCCACCCACCCATCTCTGTAACTGGCTTCTGTGGGATAGGGAGTTATTTGCTGTTTTTCCACATTCATGGGGTCTTGCACCTCTAACCCCTGCGGATGTGGAGGGCTGAGTCTAGTACTGTATATACTCATCTATGCATCTAGCAATTTATGCCCAAAAATTGACCCCAAAATCCCAAGTTGACTTATTTTATGGGTCGTTATGGTAATGTGATAGCAGCTCTTTCAGATTTTGCCATGTGGTGTGGAGAGGAGTTTATTTCTCTCTGGAGCAAAGCAGAAGCAATCCTGGGTGATTGATTGATATTGCTGTTTGTTTAAAAGTCCCTCTCCCACTTGCACGTCTGGCTGAAATGAAAGCTAAAAGGACAAAACAAAAAGCCTCAATGAGAGTCTTTCTTGCTATATGCACACATACACACAATGCATGAGTCTCCAAGTTTTACCCTCGACCTATCTACGGGTCATGGCAAAATGTATAATTTTGGCCCCAAAACCTGACCTCGACTTATACATGAGGTCGACTTATAGTTGAGTATATATTGTATATGTCTCTTTAAAATGAATCGAAAACCTTTATCTGCATGTATAAGACCACCACGTGTACACAAATAATCATTTGCTTCTAACAATCATCTTTAAAGGTGATTACATGCCAGTTAAAGGGGGATGTATCTCCAGCTTCTGAGGCAGTTCTGGAATTGTGTTTAAAGAGTGTGTTCTAGAAGGATGTCTATGAAAATGTGGACATAAAAATTGCCCGTTGCAGTTTATGGTAGTTCTACAGTTAAGGGATCAAAAGTCAAATTATTCAAGTATCCTAATAAAAAGCAGCAGCAACTATCTGATGATAAACTAGGAAAGATAATTTAAGCTACAGTTTAAGATGTGTTTAATTGCTTTTGATTGCATTTGATGGTGATCTCATCTTACATGTGGCAGGAAGCTATGCATGTGTGTACAAAGTAAAGTTTAAAAATATGTCCCCTCACTCGCACACACACACACACACGCACACACCCTTCTTTATGGAGTTGCAAAGCAATTCAGCATTGCTAGCTTACATACACAGGTCAGATGCTGAATACATACTACAGTCGTCCCTCCTGATTTGTGGACTTGTAGTCTGCAGTCTCGCCTGTTCACAGATGGCAAGCAGGGAGGGACAAAATGGTGCATATGCTCAAGGCATGCGCACAGCAGCGCATATGGGAGCACGTCGCCATTGAAACCAATGGTGACTCCAGTATTGCCATTTTTCCGGATTCGCAGGGGGATGTCCAGAACAGATCCCCCGCGAATCGGGAGGGACGACTGTATAAAGGTTTTATAATGAAAGCTATCTGAAATATTCTCATGTATAAGGCAGGTTCTGTCCGCTCGCCCCCATATCTTGGATTCTGTCTAATAGGCCTTCAGCTACCTTTACCACTATTCTTTTCATATTTCTTTTGGGAAAGAACTTTACTGTATGGCTGTAAAGTTCAACTATCAACATTCATGGAGGTATTTCTTATGATAGAAGTAATAGTTTAGGAAGGCCCACCCAACTGCATGTTATTAAAAAACTGAACTCTGAGTACAATCCTATAACAAATGAATGTAAGAAAGAGCATACCTGAATTTCTTTATAGACTATACAGTTATAACTGCTGCTCAGGGCACAGTAGGTGTACTTATACAGTGTGATGTTTCATCATTCACAGCTGTGTCCCATATCCTAAGTCACTATAAAATAGCTCTAAAGTATACTGTATGAAATATTTAGGCTGTGCTACATTTGTTTCATTTTTGGGGGCCCGGGATAAATATTAATATTATTTTATGGCTGTTTCCCAGGTTCTCATGAACCCAAATATTTCACTACCAAATAATGAAGTTAATATTTAGTATTATTCCTTATAAATTTGTAAAACCAAATCCTTTTATCATGGCTTTCTGAGTTAGCTTCCAGTAAATTAAAAAGAAAGCAGTACAGGAAGCAAAGTGGATAAAGATAAAACAGTAGTAAAAACAACAGCAATAATCCTACAGTAAACACAGATTATAACTGTAAGCAGAAGCAAACATCAAAGCTTAAAATATACCACAGCCAGTAAGAAAATACTTAAAAGATCCTGTACCCCATTGAAAGTTTGTATAAATAGTAATGCTTTTAACCTGTGCCAAACTGCCATGACGAAAACTGCTCAGGGAATGGATTGAGGAGTAGTTGCGTACTTGCACCATGACAGAGCACTGTGTTTTTGTTACTAATTTATACAGAGGATAGAAAGACCCTGAGCTGCACCTCTAACAAAGATCTTAACCACTGGCCAGGTTCTTATGGGAGGAATTGGCTGCTGGATGCTTAGAGGATTTTACTTGAACAGTCTGGAGGTGATCCAGTGGGAGAATGCAAATCTTCTGGAGACCTGCTCTGCATCCTGCTCCTCGCTTGCACAAAAGTGTCCCAATGTGGCAAAAATGGAAAAATATTAAGTTAGTCTAAAAGAGAGGATCTCGATACTAGAAAGAAGTTAAAAAATGTTAATGGGAGAAGAAGAAAGCACTATTTGTGATTAGCAGATGCACTTGTAATATATAAGTGCATATTTTCAGTAGTAAAAAACAGTCACAATAATCTGTCATGCATCTGGTTTATAAATTCACAGGATTTTATAAAATGTTAAATATTTCAGCATGAAAAACCAGCTTCAGTGAAGATTCTTTTTTACAAAGTCTTTTTACACCCAGCCAGCCTCATGTTCCCTTTTCATGCTGTCTCTGGAAGCTTTTTAGCAGCACCAGCACTGAGGGGGTGGTGAAGGAGGGCTGGAGAGCAGAGACTATTGGTGTTTGGTTGCAACAGCATGTTTTCGGTAAATAATGTAATAGAGCTTGAAGTGGAAAAGAATGATATCATACTCCAGCCCAGCAGTTCCTAACGTGTGCCCTTAGGTTGGGAATGCCAGTTCAACGGTAGCTGTGCTTACTTGTCTACAACAGGCAAAGTAAGTAGGAGCAGACTCCAGAATCCTTAACCCAACTTAGCATGAGCAGAAAAACAAGAGAGAGAGAGAGAGAGAGAGAGAGAGATCTGGATATCCAGGTTGTTTCTGGATGATCCAAATTGTTTTTGTTTACTTCTGCAAGAATTATCTGACTTGGTTGTTTAATTTAACATGTGTATATCATTAGCTTTCAATACAAAGTTTGTTGAAATACCTTGAAATGTAGGGACCTGTTCATATACTATCCATGTTATTTCTGCCTCTGCTGCCATTTTTGTTGTTGTTAAAGAACTAATGCCCAGGAGCACATTAATTTGAAGCATACCTGTAAATCAGCAGTGGAAATTAACACCTGTCACCTGCAGATCCTTTTGTTAACAACAAACTGCATGTTACATACTTGTATATTTTAGACAAGATCTTTAACACTGGCTTTATCCATATGGTCTGAAACACTTTGACACTTGAAGAGATTTTCAGTACTTTAGTAGTTGCCATGCTCTAGATAAAGTGAATTAAAAATACAAATTTATACATCTGTTTTAAATGCTGCTGTTTTGGTAGCAATGGTAGTAAACATGAAAGATATGGTGAAATCATAAGTCTTTTGCCAGAACCAGATAAAATGCTATTCTTTCATGCATTAAGTAGCCTATTAATTGAAAAAGTGTTAGTGTTCTTGTGTTGATTTCTGTCTTCACACGGAGGGCAAGGAATTACTAGCAGCCATTATCTTCTAGATAGAAAGTCTGCCTGTCTTTCAGTAGCTGAAAAGAAAACTCTGAAATCAAGATGGTATTTAGAAACATAACTTCTCAGTTGTTATTTCTGTGTTTGTTACTCATGTGACTTTATCTGGTCATGTGGCTTTTGTCAGAATGCTAGTAGTTTCTAAACTTAAATTGAAGAACAAGTCTAAGTTTCCATGGTTCCTCATTAGTCATGAGGTCTTACTCCAAAATCAGTAGGAAGAAAAGTGCCCTGTCACTGGATTGTTACTTAATTTGCTCAACATACACTGTAGAAAGGTGACTCTGTTACTTCATCAATAAATCAATATCAGTCTGATATTGTTGGCCTTGAACAAATACTGTTGAGCATATGATGTAGCACCGTCTACCATCTTTCCATATCCTTATTGGCCAGTATCAAATACTCATTTGGGGGGTGTGTGTGAATTGCTAGAGCACACAGTGGCAAACTTAGCTCTCAAGAATTCTGGAATGAAAATGATTACATATTTGGATTCATATCAGCCTGACTTGGAATCATAAATGGGCTTAATTGTTCTAATAGATGCTCTTTACCAGAAGCTAGATAGGATAGGTTTAAGCAGGTGGACAGTATTTGATTTTTGTTTCTTATTTTCAACATGTACATAAAAATATTTGGAGAAATATCCAGGGATTGATGATGGGTTTTGTCAGTGTGCTGATGGTAGCCAGCTTGATCTCTATAGTCTTTTATGTTCTGAGAAGGGAGTAAAAGTTCTCCGTCTCTGCTTACATTCAGTAATGAACTGGGTAATGATGAACAAACTTAAATTTAATTCAGACAAGAGAGGTGCTATTGGTCAATAAGTTTACTACTACTATTTATTTGTATCCTGCTTCTTCAAAAAGATTGAAGCGGCTAACAATAAAATATCCATAAAATACAATAAGCATACAATAAATGTCTTATTGTCCATTGTATCCCAAATCTCTCAGTCTTCCCACCCACAATAAAATACAATTAAATTATTAACAGTTGTTAAAACAATCAGTAAAAGCAGGGTTGAGGCAGCGGGCGTTTGCTAAATTACTCGTTACTAGTCCAGAGAAAGGATGTCAGTCTGTTTTTAATTGCTATGTAGAGAGCAGCTTTATTTTGCCCTGTCTGTATAGGGCCTTCGTCTCTAAGGTGCTTCAGGATCTCTCTACATACTGATTCTACAGACTAACGTGGCTATATCTTTGCATTTTAATTGCTATGGTTACTACACTCTCTTTAAAATATAAGGTTCATAGTTAGGTTTTTCTTGGCAAGATTTATTAGGGTAGTAGGACATCAGCTGTTATCTTGGCTGTTGGTACTCAGTTTCAGCCAATGTGCCAGCGGTGACCATTCTTGGTACAAACCCAGCCATGGTCCTACATACATTAATTACACCTCAATGGGATTATTACAGACGGCCCTTGCCTTATGTGGGGGATCCGTTCCAGACCCCCCCCCCCACATAAGGCAAATTCCGCCTATGCTCAAGCCCCATTAGAAACAATGAGGCTTGTGTGCGGCGGTGCGCCATGGGTGCGTGCGCCCATTCATTTCAATGGGACGCACCGCCCCTTGTGCCCCGCTTGCTCTCTGCAGCTTGAGCGCATACGCTCAAGACTGTGTAAAGCATGCCCGCGTATAACACGGGTGCACTGTATAATGCCTCTACATGAAGCTGCCCCTGTGGAAAGCTTAGAAACATCTAAGTTGTGCATGCTAAATTTTTTGATAGGGGACAAAGTGCAGTGACTGTGTGATTCCTTTATTATATGAGCTGCACTTATTGCCAAATTGTTTCTGAGTATAATTCTCAATTGCAGCGGTCCATCGTTATTCCATTTCCCCCTCCAGGTGCTTTGTTTTTCAGTCTGCTGGGTGTATGTGTATTTGAGGGGTGTGTGTAGAAGAGACAGGACCAGGATTCCATTGGTGTACTGCTTGCTTTGCTGCTCAACAGTTTCCTTCCAGAAGTGGCTGAGCTTTTCTCAGTGGTGGTGTTGGAGCCCCCCTGGCTTTTGTGCTGGTCATCCATATAGACATAGGCATCAAAGAGACCACTCCATTGAGAATGGTGTGGAGAAAAGATGGATTAGCCTAGCAACAGCGGCAGCCGATCACAAGCCAGCTGCCCTCAGCCAATGAGATGCTGGCAGGGAAAGATTAAAAGTTCCATTGTGGCAGTTAAGAACTTCAGATGGGGTTCTCTTGAGTCCAGTGAGTGGATGAAGTTTTTTGAGTTCCAGAGGGGAACTGGGGTTTAAGTCCAGTGTGAGGGGCTTACAACCTGATAGATATTCCGAGTTAGGGAGATATCTTAAAGAAATAACCTGCGGGTTATATTTTGCCCAAGTGGAATTTTGGGATTTGTAGTTTTGTGAGACATTTAGCCTTCTCTGTTAGAGACCTCAGGTGCCACAATGAATTACAAGTCCCAGGATTCCATAGGATGGAGCTATGATAATTAAAGCAATGTCAAACTGCATTAATTCTGCAGTGCGGCAGCATCCCAGGATAGTGGGGTAGCTCCGGTTCCAGTGAATGTAACCTTTGCTCTCGCTCTTTCTGTCTTATCCAGTAGACTCCAAAGTAAGATATCATCTTAAAAGCTCAAGTATTTGGGTGAAATGAATGCAAGTGCCAGTTGTCTGTCTAGAGGAAAGAGATCTTCCTCATCTCTATACATATATGGAGTATTGCTCCCAGTAGTAGCACATGGAGGAAGCAACCCCAGCAGACCTTAAAGCTCTGATTGGGAAAGGTGGGGCAGGATGTTTTCTGAATCAGTGCCATCCCAAGCAGTTTAGTACTTTGAAAATAATCACCATTACCTTCCATTCAGGCCAGAATAATATTGGCAGCCAGTTATTGAAAGCTCATATACTGTAATAGGTTACCATAGGAGTTAGGCTGCAAGTTTCATATAACATAAATTGCATAGCAGTAATCTAGACAACAAATAACCAGTGCTTGAACTACTGTGGTAAATTAATATTTATCCAGGGATCGTTGTGACTGGTTGGTCTGTTGAATCTGTCCTATAGCAGTCTGAGATATCATGGCCATTTGAGCCTCTAGTGGCAAACATTAATCCTGGAGCACTCTCAAACTATGCACCCTTCCCTTTAGGGGAAGGCAGGCCCATTCAGAATAGGCCACATACCCAGTTCCTGGACCTGAGAAGCACTGGTTTAAATTAGAGCTTCCATCTTCTCAGGATTCAGCTCCAGTTTATTGGTCTTCATCCACTCCTTCACTTTCTCAGCACTGGTCAGCATCTACACCTGACTTTGAGGACAAGGAGAAGGAGAGCTGGATACTACCCAGAATACTAAGAGACTGAATAGAATATGCTGAATATCTGTTTTTCCTGGTGGCAAAGGCAACTTCTTTTGAGATTTTTTAAATTTAAGTCATGTTGAATAGGATAGTCTGCCTTACATGATTTTTTCCATTTCCTCCTGCATTTTTCACAGTGATGTTGTTCTTTCTGGTTTACTATTGGAAAATGGCTCTCTTATAGGCTAATTTTACTTATACCACTGTTAATTATGAAAGATGACCTTCCTAAACCCAGTGCTGTGAGATTGTCACTAATTATTTAAAGAGTACATAAGTAGAATATTTCCTTGTATTCAAGCTAGAATACACATAGAATATTAGCACTAAATGCACACTTCCTTGTTTGAGTTTGCAAGCTTAACAAGAGCAGTTTTCTCCTGGTGTGATAGGGCATTTTTCACACGCATAGTAATCTTTTGCTTTGTAGGAAAGAGTTCAAAAAACAGAGTTGTCTCTTTGACCCATGTGGATGCTCTGGCTGCTGGAATGAAGTGAGTTGGAACTAAATTCTACTTGTCCACTGGGCATGCCTTTCTCTAGCAAAGTCAGGGCTTGGGTGGGGCCAGTCTTATTCATTAACAGTACAGAGACTAGATTTTCACCAGCTGGCTGCATCGCTTTTAATGACAGGGGATTTCATGGGACTAGTGTGATGTGAATAACATAAATTATATCTGTGTAAGTATGTGATTTCTTTTATGGCTGATATAGACCTTAAATTGTTTAAATTCTGTGTATAATATTCAAGGTTGCTTTAGAATTTCTGTAAAGTTAAATCACTTGTAAGATGAAAACAGGTGAAAATGGGTTTCATTATCACATATAGATTATTAAATATTCAGTACCAGATTTGAATTGTTCATATTAGTAGAAAGTATATATCCTCATTATAATTATGACAGACATAATTGTTGAATCAAATATACTGTAAAATACCCACTATGTTTAGTCCAGCAAAAATGGATGTTATGTCTTTTTAGAAAGAAACTGTCTACTTCAAGTCATTGTTGGCAATGCAGTACATATAATAATTCCTTGTGGCATATAATGTGGGCAGGTTAAGTGGTTACCCCTTTTTTATTACATGTGTTGCAAAGTATTAATTGTATTTTAAAAAAACTTTCACATTTATGGATGGACATGTTCTTTTAAATTACAATTGTGATTAGAATATAACTAAGGGTTGTTGTTGGATTCTGTCTACTTTTACTATTCTATGAAGACTCACATTGCAAAGTTGCATTCAAATGTTTCACTGCTTTGGCTTTGTACAGTATTAATACATAAGAGAGACTGGTTTCAAGAAAGGGGATTTTTGGAAATGTCAGTTTATATTAATGTATATGCCCAGTTCTTGTTCACATCCAATGTATTTTACTTCCCCTCTTTCACCACCCTTTACTATTTTAATTCAGTAGCAGAATACAAGTCTGTATGAGAGCAAGAGAGATGGAATCAGTTTGAAAAATACCGTTAGAAAAGCATTTTTTCTTTTATATCTGCAAGTTGCTTCTAAGTTACGAAGGCCCTAAGGCTCCATGGGTTTTCTTGGCAAATTTGTTCAGAGAATGTTTGCTTTTGCATTCCTCTGAGGCTGAGAGAATGTGACTTGTTCACAGTCACCCAGTGGATTTCCATGGCTGAGTGGGAAAGTGAGCTCTGATCTCCAGAATCATAATCCAGTGCTCAAGCTGCTGCACCACAATTGATCTCTTTTGAAGAGCAGAATGCACCAATTTAAGTTCGTATTTTTCAGAATCATCAAAGAATGAAACAAAACACATTTGTTTCATTCACAAAAATACAGGTATGTTATTCTTTTGTATCCCATTTCTTGCCATCTTGAGGCTGTATCAGTAATATATACAGTAGAATGTCTTAAAAGATTTTCTGCTCACAAATTGGCATGGTGTTTCTAGGGAATATTACTGCATCTACTCATATATAAGTCTAGACATTTTAGTCAAAAAAGTGACCTCCCCAAAAAACTGGTTCAACTTATTCACAGGTCAATTTAAATACTGTACTTTGAACTCTTATAAAAAAAGTATCCATTCACTTCTTTGAATAGAGTGGTGAAAGAGCTTAGTCCATCCTGGGAGCACCTAAAAGAATCACCAACCTCCTTGACTCTGCTGCAGCGCTGCTTCTGACCTTTTTGAAAGGTCACACAGCCACCATTTACTATAACCCCCTATTCATTTGTCCAGCCTTTAGGGTGAGTGCAGTTATACCTGCCAGAATTTGTAAGTTCTTTGGTATCATTTTTCTTTGCTTCATCCTTTACATACGTTATTTACACGCTGTAACTTTTGCCCTCAAATTACCCACAGGTCATATTAAAACCCATAATTTTGGTCCTAAACTTGCCCTCGACTTATATATGAGGTTCAATCATAGAGTTGGAAGAGACTCCATGGGCCATCCAATCCAACCTCCTGCCATGCAGGAATATACAAAGCAGTCCTGACAGATGACCCTCCAGCCTCTGTTTCCTCCAAAAAAAAAGACACCCCCATTCTCCGAGGCAGCATGTTCCACTGTCACACAACTCTTATTGTCAGGAAGTTCCTCCTAATAATTGAAGTGGAATCTCTTTCCCTGTAGCTTGAATCCATTGCTCCATGTCCTAATTTTTGGAGTGCCGGAAAACAAGCTCGCTCCCTCCTCAACATAACATTCCTTCATGTATTTAAACATGACTATCATGTCACCTTTTAACTTTCACTTCTCCAGGCAAAACATATCCAGCTCTCTAAGAGCCTATGCAAACCGCCCCAAGGGGCAGCCTGCAGCCACCTCCAGCTGAGTGGGATCGAGGCCGCAGCAACCACACACTGTAGCCCTGAACTGGCCTTTGCAGGGTGCAAAAAGGAGCCACAAAAAGCAGCTCCTTTTTGTGCCCTGGAAAGAGCGCAATAGCCACACCGCCATGGCTTTAAGGCACTCCTTTGGCACTGCATCATGTAAACGCAGTGCCAGGGGAACGCCATGACACTGCGTGCTGTGTGGAGCTGCATGTGGCATCGCACCACCATGAGGGCAGAGTCAGGGTGTGCATCATATGGATGCCACACTTGACTCTGCCCCCAGGCCAGCCTTAATGGCCAGTCTGCACAGCCCCAAAGTCTCTACTCCAGACCCTTCACCATTTTAGTCAACCTCCTCTAGACATGCTCCAGCTTGTCCCCGTTCTTGAATTGTGGTGACCAGAACTGGGCACAATATTCCAGGTGAGGCCTGACCAAAGCAGAATAGAGTGGCACTATTACTTTCCTTGATCTATATACACCTTTTGATGCAGCCTAGAATTGTATTGGGTTTCTTCGTTGCCGCATCACATCATGCATTTCAGTTTTACTGCACAAGCTGTAGCTATGCATTTCAATTTTACTCCCCAAGTGTAGTATCCTCCATTTCTCCCTGCTAAAATGTAGGATATTTCACTTGGGCAGTAAAAAGGTCTTATAGTCAAGTTTATACGGTAGACTCCAGGATAATTAGCAGTGATAATAGTCCTCGGGTCCTTTGAATGAGGAATTAATAAATTGGCACTATGGAGTGTAAACTTAATCTTCACATTAAAGTTCTTAATACTTGAGACTATGATTGTGAGGAGATTACTTGTAAATAAAATCAGTTGAAATTCTTGGATCTTACTTTCAAGCATGTTGGTTGAGCAGAAGGTTATGAATTTCACAACCACTAAATGGAAAGTAGACATTTTTGTTCCTATTTTTTTAACCCCCATTTTTTTGCTTTGTGAATTTTGAAAAATTGACACTTGGCTGTTAATTCCTATATCCCATGCTGTAGTTTCTTAATTCAGCTGGGCAGCGTCCAAGTAGGTGATGTATATGGAATTAAGGCAAGGGTGGGGAAATTATGATCCAAGGGCAGCAAATGGCCTCCAGCACTCTGAAAAGAATTTGTAGCGAGGGGGGACGGGACTCCAAAACCTTCCAACAACTAGCAGTTGGCCACTCCTTGCCCACTCCTGGAGTAAGTGTAAGAGCACTGTTCTTTTAGCTAGACCACCCATTCAAGAGTTCTGTGCACCACCTTGCATTAATGAAGTAGCACGCCTTGGTGTTTGAATAGAAAAGCTGCTTGCTCTTTTGCAAGAAGGAATTTAATTGCAGAATAAACACTGAAAGAAGTTCTGCCTGCTTGAGCAATGCCTTTACTCTACAATGAGTATAATTTGAGAACAAACCCACTGGTGCCACTTCTGTGGATGCTTTTGAAAAACAGTAAAACAAATTTGGCACTTAGTTCCTTCCTATTTCAAAACAGATGTTTATAGTAAAATGTGGCTTGACTAATAGCAATTAAATAGTGACATAGCATATTTCAATAATGAAATCTCTGCTTTAAACCATGCAATTATGTTAAGATTAAGCAAGCATTTTTAAATGATTTATAGAATTTGGTATATTCTTGACATCTGTCTTAATAAATGAGGAATATACTTCAGCTTATATGCTATTCTGAAATATTACTCAGAATTCAAATATGGTGTTCAATACATCATTATAATATTTTTATTCTGGAATAAAGGAACTGTACATACTCATTTTCCTGATGATTTTGCCTAAAACTGTGTACTTATCTTTCACTTAGGTGTTTGAGTTTGGCATGACCACTAAAGAATCAACTTCCATTAAGAAAATCACAAATTTAAATGCCATCTTTGTTGAATTAAATGAACATTGGACTTGGATTTTACTGAAATCAATACAGATTTATATTTGGCACGTATTCAGATCTTTTTATCTAGTTGCTTGGAATAAAATAATTGTGATCTTATATGCAAAGGGATCTTGTAGCACCTCTGGGGCTAACTGAGAGAAAGACATTTGTAACATAAGCTTGCAGACTCTATCTGCTTCATCAGATGCGTCAGATGAAGGCTGTATGTCTGCCATGGTGAACCCATGGCACATGGGCCACAGGTGGCACGCAAAGCCCCCTCTGTGGGCACATGAGGCCGCCAGTTAGAGGAGGGAAGTAGAGGAGGCAAGAAGAGGATGAAGAAAAGGAGGTAGTGGTGGCAGTCCCATTCTGCCTTCCCACCTGCCAGTGATCGCTGGGAGGGAGGGAGGAGGAAGAGGAAGCAGTGGCGGCAGCGCAATGCCTCCAGCCATCCATCTGCTGCTGGCGAGAGCTGGGAGGGAGGAGGAAGAGGAAACAGCGACAGTGGTGGAAGTCCCATGCCGCCAGTCGCCCACCACTGGTGGGAGCCAGGAGGAAGAAGAGGCGGGAGGAAGAGAAAGTGGTGGCAATGTGGCATTTCATTGGGGGGGGGGGGTTTGTTATTGCTAGCCTGAGACTGATAAGAGTATACCTGGGTAATGACCCTAAGGTGAAATTATCATGGATTTTTCTTGGCAAGTTTCATCAGAGGAGTTTGCGGTTGCTAGCCTGACGCTGAGAAAGTGTGCCTTGGGTGAGTATGTGTGTGCGTGCCTTCAAGTTGTTCCTGGTGGCCCTATGGTGAAACTATCTTGGAGTTTTCTTGGCAAACTTCTTTAGAGGGGGATTTCCATTGTCATCTTCTGAGGCTGAGAGAGCGTGATTTCTGTGTGTGGTGTCTTCAAGTCGTTTCCGACTTAGGGCGACCCTAATGTGGCATGTTCTTTCAGGGGGGTTGCTATTGCTAGCCTGAGGCTGAGAGAGTGTGCCTTGGGATCTCCCCTGGAAGTCCTCCACCCCCCACCGGAGGTCCTGCGCCCCTGGAAGTCCCCACTGCCACTGTGTTTGGGCACTTGGTGCTTTCTGCTATCTGAAAGATTATTTCCAAAGTATTTGAAAGTGCTACAAAATGCCAAGTGAGCTTCCTTCAGTGTAAATAGGTGAGAGGCTATTTATATCCCATCTATGGGCATATGGCTAGACACTATGAGAGTGAAATGCTGGACTAGATAGATCTGCGTCCTGATCCAGCAGGGCTCCTCTTACTGATTTATGGAGGACATATGGATAATACAAGTAGTGTTATTTCGTTTTCTGTGCTATAAGTCCCATTATTCAAAATATGTTACATATCACTGTGCAAGCAACTAAATGGAAGTGCAGGCAAGGAAACATGGAATGCAGTGACATCACAGCACATGTTTTGTATTACTAAATGTTATCCAGTTGAAAGGCAAAATAAAATACCAGGGCTGTTATTGGCCTCAGTTATATGACTTCATATGAATTTTTTTAAAAGTAAAAAAATACACTGCAGATTTAGGGAGGCAAAATAGGCAAAGTAATACTCATTGCTGGCTAAATGGGACAGTATTCTACACAACATACTAGTTTCATTTCAGTTTGGTGCTGGAATAGTGAGAGAAATCTCTTTTTTTCTTTAATAAATGCTGTTTGTTTGTTTGTTCTCATGAAGGGAAAGGGAAAAGGAAAGCATTTTTGAAGGAAGCATTAAACAGATGAAAAAGTATAGTGGATCCTCCTGGTGACAGCCTTCCACTTCAAACTCTTAACCGTATTAGTATATTGGTAAATGAAAATAATTTCATATTCTCAAGGAACCTCAACAATACATTGACTCAGAAAAGTTAATGTCTAGAAAAAATGCCAAATAACTTTATTAGTGTTATGCCAACAGTGAAAGAGTGGTGACTGTGATGCATTATGCCATCTCCTTTGCAGAAAAGCAGCCAGCTTGTCTGGGTTTATAAAAGCAGTAATAATCTCAACAGCCTGAAGCAGTGAGCAGGAAATGTGTCGTTAGAAGGCAATTTTATTTAGTTAGCACTGGTTCCAGGTTTGAGGAAGACTGTTTTGTAAACTTTATCTGAATTAAGAAAATGTGTAACAACAAGTCCTATTGGACTACAGGATTAAAGGAATACATTTCTTCTGTACTACTGAAAAATATATTCAGAAACATTAAGATTACTCAGAATATGAAATAAGTAAGACACATTCATATTAACAGAGATATCTCAGTTTCTCAGAACAGTTAGTGCAAAGACCACAGCCAGTTATATATTAGGGTTGCCTGTCAGCAGATGAAGTACAGTGCGACCTCAGTATCTGTGGATTTGAGCATCCATGGATGGCAAGCCCACATTGTCCCCAGTGGAGTGCATGCGTGCGACCATGTTGCCATTAGGAACAATAGGAATTCACCTGGATTTCTGTTGTCCCCAATGGCAATGCAGCCCTGTGCATGCAGTGCCATTAGGGACAACGGAACTTGAGCATCTGCAGCTTTTGGTATCCTTGGGGGTGGTGGTTTGGAATGGATCCTACCGCAGATAACCGAAGTCCCACTGTAATTGAAATTTTTCTTTACAACTATACCAGCAATAATAATAACAGCAGCAGCAACAACAACAATTAAAACAACCCGTTAAAACAGGGGTAGGCAACCTTTTTGAGCCGGGGGCTGGGTTGCTGTCCCTCAGACAACTGGGGGGCCGAAGCTTGGGGGGGAGCTCCCACCCTCCGGGAGCAGGGCCGTGTGCCGGGGTGGAGCTTTCACCCTCCAGGGGTGGAGCCGCAATTAAACCGTCATAAAATTAAAATCAATTAAAAACATTTCTGGATGAAATTGATTATTTAAATCCATTTCAAATCTGTCTTCATGCCTGGTTATGGAACAGATAGCTTTGGTCGCCTTGATAGACTGGTGGCCTGTGCAGGAAACTAGATAGAGTGTGTCCCTGTTGCTACTGCTCTGTAATCATGGATTTGCCCTCTTGAATCTTTATCTTTTTTTCTTTCTTTTCCCTAAGTTTGAGGGCTAGCCACGTTCCAGGTTTATTAGAGAATTGAAAATCGTTTAATATAAGATATTTAAGTTTGTTCTCCATTTCTTCCATTAGGAAAATTGAAAGTTGTTTTTGTAGGAGATTGATCTCTTTGTTTATCTTTGTATTTGAGGGGTTTTCTTGAAGTTCCTCTTCTTTTTTTCCTCAATTTTTCCATAATTTCTTGTGTCTTTTCCTCTCGTCTTCTCTTATATTCAGTGTTTTGTTTTATAAAAAAACCCCTCTCATCACCGCTTTCGAGGCTTCCCATATTGTGGTGTAATCAGTATCTTTCCCCACATTTTCTTCAAAGTACTACTTAAGGGCCTGTTTTTCCTTTTTCTATGTTCTCTGAAGATTGCAAAAGTTTTTCATTCAATGACCAATTGTTAGAGGTTTTAAACTTCTTGATTTTTAAAGATATGGGATTGTGATCTGACAACACTTTTGGTAGTATGTCCATCTTTAAGATTTGTACCAACAAAGTTTTGGAGACCAAAAAGAAATCAGGTCTCGAGAAAGTCTTATGCCTATTAGAAAAGAAAGTGTAATCTCTTGCTCCTCCATAAAGCTGTCTCCAAATATCTACTAGTTTTTGATCTTCCATCAGTTTAAAAAAGGGTATGGGGAGTTTTCCTTGATTCTTTTTTCTACCTTTACAGTAAGATCTATCTAGCTCAGGATTAATAACTGCGTTCCAGTCCCCCATCATTATTATTTCTATGTAATCTAAATTAGACATCAAATTATATATTAAATGGAAAAAAACACTACTAGTAATATTTTTTTTACCTTGGAGATTCACTTCCACCCCAATATAGTAACCGTTATTATCATTAAACACTTCTTTAGGTGGGATGGTTTGTTTTACGTACATCACTATGCCTTTTTTCTTATAGAGGATGAGACAAATTCATTACCTAGCTTCTAGTTCTTTAATAGTCTTATATCTTTTTGCCTTATATGGGTCTCCTGCAGACAGATAATGTATTTTTAAAATTCCCCTAAATAATGATATATCTTCTTTCTTCTCAGAAAAGGAAAAGGGTGCTCAATCTGAGGATAATGGAGCAGAGGACAGAATAGGGGAATTTCAGTACAGAATAAGTAAAGAGATAGTAGAGGAATACCTTGTTAATCTAAATGAATTTAAGTCTCCAGGACCAGATGAATTACATCCAAGGGTACTAAAAGGACTGGCAAATGTATTATCGAAGCCATTGGCAATCATATTGGAAAACTCCTGGAAAACAGGAGAAATCCCAGCAGACTCAAGGAGGGAAAACGTCCCCATCTTCAAAAAGGGGAAGAAAGAGTCTGACATCTATACCAGGAAAGATTCTGGAGCAGATCATTAAAAAGAGTGTCTGTGAACATCTAGAAAGCAATGCCATAATCACAAAAAGTCAACATGGGTTTCAGAGAAACAAGTCATGCCAGACAAATCTAATCTCTTTCTTTGATAAAATTACTAGCTTGGTAGATGAAGGGAATGCTGTGGATATAGTATATCTTGATTTCAGTAATACCTTTGACAGGGTTTCCCATGACATTCTTGCAAACAAGCTTGTAAAAGGTGGGCTAGATAAGGTAGCTGTTACATGAATTTGTAACTGGTTGATCGGCCAAACCCAAAGGGTGCTCAACAATGGCTCCTTTTCATCCTGGAGAGAAGTGACCAGTGGGATCCCACAAGGCTCTGTCCTGGGCCCAGTGTTATTCAACATCTTTATCAATGACCTGGATGACAGAATTGGGAGCATACTTATCAAATTTGCAGATGACACCAAATTAGGAGGAGTAGCTAATACCCCAGAGGACAGGATCAACATTCAAAATGACCTGAATAAACTAGAAAGCTGGGCCAAAGCTAACAAAATGAAATTCAACATGGAGAAATGTAAGGTACTGCACTTAGGGCAGAAAAATGAAATGCACAGATATAGGATGGGGGACACCTGGCTGAATGAGACTTATATGTGTGAAAGGGATCTAGGAGTCCAAGTAGACCACAAGCTGAACATTAGTCAACAGTGCGATGCGGCAGCTAAAAAGGCCAATGCAATTTTAGGCTGCACCAATAAAAGTATAGTGTCTAAATCAAGAGAAGTAATAGTGCCACTGGATTGTGCTTTGGTCAGGCCCCACTTGGAATATTGTGTCCAGTTCTGGGCACCACAATTCAAAGAGGACACTGAGAAACTGGAGCGTGTCCAGAGGAGGGTGACTAAAATGGTGAAAGATCTGGAAACCATGTCCTATGAGGAACGACTCAGGGAGCTGGGGATGTTTAGCCTGGAGAAAAGAAGGTTAAGAGGAGATATGATAGCCCTGTTTAAATATTTGAAGGAATGTCATGTTGAGGAGGGAGCAAGCTTATTTTCTGCTGCTCCAGAGAACAGAACCTGGAGCAATGGATGCAAGCTACAGGAGAAGAGATTCCACCTCAACATTAGGAGGAACTTCCTGACAGTAAGGGCTGTTCGACAGTGGAATGCACTCCCTCGGAGGGTGATAGAGTCTCCTTCCTTGGAGGTCTTTAAACAGAGGCTGAATGACCATCTGTCGGGGATGCTTTGATTGTGATTTCCTGCATGGTAGGGGGTTGGACTGGATGGCCCTAGTGGTCTCTTCCAACTCTACGATTCTATGATTCTAACCTGTGAATTTGCTCCTTTTATATTCCATGATAAAATGTACATATTTTACCTTGTGTTGAATTTATTAGTGTTCCTTCTTTTTTCACTTATTGGTCTTAACCTCCCCTTCTAGACTCTTTATAGTTACCTTTTTCTCCACTTCTAATAGATTTTCCTCTTCTAGCAGTTTATCTTTATTGTCATCTTTGACTTCCTCTTCTCCACTCAAATTGTTGTCCTGTCCTGTCTTGTTCATCTTCTTCATTGTCACTTAGCTGAATTCGTGGTTCTCTATAGCTCTTTTTATTCCAATTTTGCTCATTATCTTTATTAGTGTCATCATTATTTTTTCTTCCAGATCCATTCTCTATCTTTTTGCCATATTTTAGCCAAAAGTCTTTCGCTATTTGTACCGTGTTCAATTTGAACCAGTTCTGGTTCCATTTCACTGATATTCCTTCCAGTTTCCCCATTTGTAGAGTATTTTGTATTTATTAAGGTTCGTTGTTATAAATCTGTAATTCCCTCTTTTTTGAAGAATTCGTTTAGGGATATCTGTGAAAATTTTTATCTCACAGCCTTCTATTTCCAGTGGGCTTTCATAACTTACGAATAATAGTTCGTCTCTTATCTTTTTTCTCACAAAGGAAATAATGATATCCCTGGGCAGGCTCTTCTCTTTTGCATTTTGAGAGATAGGCCTGTTACAGACTGCCAAAATAAAGCTGCTTCGGGTCTCTTTGGAGGTATGCTGTTTAAAGCATAGCATCCTAAGAATCTAGAAGCTGCACTAAAGCTGCACTACCGGTGTGCTTAGGATGGAGTGTGGCTTTGGCGGCGACCTCCGGACTCTTAGGACCATGATCATTTAAATAGCATACCTCCAAAGAGACCCAAGCAGCTTTATTTTGGCAGTCTGTAACAGGCTTTAATTCTGAAAGTTTTGTTTACCTCTTTAATACAATCTTGATAGGGAATTTCCATAAAGTCAGCTAGTGCTGGCACAAGATATTCATAAAGGTCTTCATTCTTTATTTCTTTTAATCCTCTTACGTTCAGTGAATTTTCTCTTTGCCTTAAATCATCTAATGCTTTAGCATCTAATTGTGATTCCTGTTGCTGAAGAATTAAAGTAGATTTTTCTTATAGGCCTTGAGATTTTTTCCCCCCAATTTATCAATCCTTGTAGTAACTTGACTCATTTCTTTAACCACCTCCTCCAAAGATTGTTTAATTCCTTTTTAATTCCTCTGTCTTCAATTCTGATTTTACATCCTGTTTTAGGGCTCTCCTTAGGTCCTTGATCTCTTGCCTGCAATTCTTTTCCATGTCTCTTCCATTTTTTCCATCTGTGCTGACAGTCTTTATTGAGGTTTGTTCTAGGGAATTTCTTCTATTCGGTTGCGTTGTTTTGGCTGCAGTAGTTCTAGTGTTCACTTTGGCTCTCTTTTTGTTCCTCTGTATTTCTTCTTAATCTTTTCCTCTTCTTCTTTCCTTCTCCACTTTGCTTCTGTTGCTTAATTTTTACACTCCTTTCATCTCTTCGTTTCCACTCTCCTTATTTTTGTCACAGCTTGTCGTTTCAGTTCTCTATTTCCTTTCTGAGGTTTGCTTTTCACTCTCCCAATTTTTCCTTCACTACTCTCTTCCTTCGATCCTTCTTTTCAGCTCTGTCTCAGCTGTCTTTATCATCGCCCCCACTCTCCTTCTTTACTCCGTCTAGCTTCTGCTTTCGCTTTCCACTTATTAACCGCTTTTACAGCTGGTGTCTCTCTATTCTCAAGTCTTTATTTTTTTTTCCTCTCAAGACTGTTTTGTATATACTTTTTGGTTTTGCTAGACTGTAACAGGGCTTGGTGATTAGCCTGAATTAGAACAAGGGTAGAATCCCACTCTCTTCTCCCCGTTGACTGATTGCAAACAGCTGATAGCCTCTTCCTTCTAATGACCGTGTTTAACACCTCTGCAGGTGGGAGTGTGGGTCTCGTCTTAATCTTAATATGTGATAAATGAAGGTTGTATTTTATCTTGTATATTAGTTATAACGCAGGTAATAACTAAGTTGAAAAAATAGGTTGGCAGCGCACTAGTAAGATGTTTCACAACTTGTCTGTCTTCTTATTTAAAATAAGCCAGCGAAGGCGCATGTAGCCAAGGGCTTTTCATCTGCAGTTCGTCTCTCTCAATTCCCTCCGCTTCTGTTGAGTTCTCCCTGGTGCCTACCCACTGCCTCACAGAGAGGAGAAACCCCGAAAAGCAGGCAATGAGCCTCTGTGAGGTTCCACTTGAACCCCCTCCCCCCCTTTTTTTTTTACAGGGAGGTTTGACCCCAAGCTAGATGGCAATAGCTCAGGTTTTAGCCACGGAACGAGAGGTTTTTTGGCAGAGCTCCCGCCAGCAGCCTCCACATGCCTCTGTTCACTGACCGGAAGTTCATTTAAAAATATTTTAAGTCGCTTTGGGTCTTCATTTTAGGAAGAAGGTGGATATAAGTGAAATTAATTAATTAATTAATTGATTGATTAACCCACTAAAAACAACAACAAATAAAGTTCCAGCACATTATACCAGGTTTTTCCCTGCCCTAAAAAAATCTGTTCTCAAGGGCCTGCTGAAATAATACTTCTGCCCCAATCTTGTGATCTGAGGAGCAGCCTTTGTTGGCCTCTCAGGAGAGAGACCAGCAGGTTCAGAAATAAACAGTGCGAACCACGACCGTTTGAAGGGAAGCAGGGGTGGAGAGAAAGGCTATTTAAGACCTGCTCACCCCTGTTTTCTCTCTTCTCTGAAGCACTGGCTCTGAAACCGCCGAGAGTCTGCATGCTTTGGTCGCATTGGGGAGGAGAGCTCAGTTGTGGCAGGGAGAGCTCTGGGCCAGCTGCAGGCAACCCACTTCTGTATTGCCCTTGGGGCTAAGATGTTTTGTCCAGGGGATGCTGTGGATTTGGTCTGGTAGTAGACCATCCGCCAGCTGTTCCTGCACATGGTCCCACCCCTCCACCCCGTGTTTTGCAGCTCTTGAAGAAATAAAGTTAATAGGTCAAATTAAATAAAGTTGTCAATTTTATAACCCAGCTCTCAGTTTCTGTTTTCGTTATTTCCCGAGCTGGTCAGCAAAAAGGGTTTACCTGCTTACAGAAAGTTATTAAGGAGGGTGTCAGTTCAGCTTCTCTGGGAAGGGAATTCCAGCATCTGGAATTAGCTGCTGAGAAGGGCCTCTTCTCTGTTCCCGCCAGATGCATCTGTGAGAAAGCATTGCTTATTTATTTATTTATTTATTTAGGCATTTATATCCCACCCTTCAGCCCTAATGGCTCTCAGGGCGGCTTACAATTATTGGCGGGATACAGACCGGCGCTTTGTGGCGGTCTCCCGCCGGCGCGATTTGCTCCGCGCGGGAGCCGCAGCAGCCAAACCGCGCGGCTCCCGCGCGGAGCAAAAAAGAAGCTCCATTTCGGAGCTTCTTTTTGTGGCGCCTTTATGACGTTGCAAGGCGCCGCTGGCGCATTCGCGACGTCATAGGCACCGCGACACGTCTGGACGCTATGCGTCCAGTACGTAAACATGGCGGCCCCCATGTGGAAGGGGCGCCGCCATGTTGTACGTATTCTATACGTATTAGGGCTAGGGGGGTGCGGAAGCACCGCCCCTTCCTAACCCTAGTACGTATAGAAGACGTACTATATGGCCGTTTGTATCCCGCCATTGTTTTTAATCAGACAGTTCCCTGCCCTCAGGCTTACAATCTAAAAGACATGAAACAAAAGGAAAAGGGAGTGGTGGAGGGAAAGGGGATGAGGTCCAGTGGTTCTTCGCTCCTTGTGAGGCCTGGACCAAGGCAGATGGATTGGAGGGAGGGCTCTTCCTTCTTCCAGGCTAGTCCTGATGGAAGATTGCTTCCCCAGCAGATCTCAAAACATGGGCAGGCTCATAAGGGAGAATAGGGATGTTCAGATAACATGGGTCTGGGCCGTATTGAGTTTATAGGTCATCACTTATATTTGAATTGTGCCCAGAAACAAATGTGCAACCAGTGGAACTGTTCCTTTTATCCAGCTCCAGTTAACAATCTGGCTGAAGTTCTTTGGACCAGTTTCCAAACATTTCCAAACAAGTCAGCCCTGTGTAGAGTACGTTACAGTAAGTCAAATGAGATGTAACTAAGATGTGTCATTGTGTCCACGTCTGATATCTCAAAGAATGATGCTGTGTATTTCACATGGTTATTTAAGAATAAATGTATAGAACTGTACTAAGGAATCCAAACTTCAAGAATATTTTCAAGTAGTTTCAGTAGATGAGAAACAGTCGGGGGACATGTATTTTACTCAAAACGTATGGAACATTAATCTATACCTTGCTGTGTGCAGTTCAACAATATTTTAATATCACATCACTGCAGGTGTTGAGTATGCAACAGGTACATTTAAAAATTCTAACATGCTTTTCTTACAGCTTTCTGAAAAAATAGCTTATGGAATGCATCTTCCATTTGCATTAATGATAGATTCAGTTACTAACAATATGCTCTTAGATAATTACAGAAATCTGTTGCAAATATTGACAGGAAATGTTCAAGACAGCAGACAGACTTGTGTTGGTAAACTACACTGTTTTCAAAGTTTTACAGTGGTGGTGAGGGCAGACAAAATCTGCAGGCACTGAACAGACTATGTTTTTCACTGCATTACTTGTATCCTGGCTGCTGCTACTGTGTTCTCCTTCTACAGTTACACCAGAATTGTGCACTATCCACTGTAGTTACAATGGTGTAGTGCAGCAATAGAATTCAAATCAACAAATGCCTATCTTCTAGACTTAAGAGTTAACACAAGGCCTGTTGAATTAAGTGGGTCTAATTCTCAGAGAAATTGTTCTAAGGTTGCAGACTAAGGGCCAGTATAGACAGGCCAAAGTAAAGCTGCTTAAGATCACTTTGGAGATATGTTGTTTAAATGACACACTGCATCTTATGAGGCCAGAAACTGCGCCAAAGCTGCGCTTTAGTCCTTAGGACTGGAGTGTGACTTTGGTGTGGTTTCCAGCCTCTTAAGACACATTCAGCATTTAAAGAGCATACATCAAAAGTGACCCGAAGCAGCTTTATTTTGGCCAGTCTGTATGGGATCTAAGAGAAGTAATATAGTGTTGAGATTAAAAAGCTATTTTGATGTGGTCCAAATGGGAGTATGAAACAGTGGCCTGTTACAGACTGCCAAAATAAAGCTGCTTCGGGTCTCTTTGGAGGTATGCTGTTTAAATGACGCATGCACCCTAAGAATCTGGAAGCTGCACCAAAGCTGCACTCCAGTGCTTAAGAATGGAGTGTGGCTTTGGCGCGACCTCCGGACTCTTAGGACTCATGCATCATTTAAATAGCATACCTCCAAAGAGACCTGAAGCAGCTTTATTTTGGCAGTCTGTAAGAGGCCAGTGATATTTTGGGAAAGCATTACATTTGGGTGTTGATTGTCATTTGAGAAACCGAATCATACTGATTTTATATTGCTGTTTAGGAATTTGACGTGTTTGCTGGTGTGGGGTTAGCTGCTTGAATTTGTAAAATATTTTGTCAGCTTTAAATTAGGTTTTTCCAAGAATCTTAAGGAATAGCAGAACTGAATGGATTCTGTTAACAAGTCATCTTCCTTCTAATTAAAAGTTTCAGTATATTGAACATTTATTCAAGCTTCAGCGGTTGATACAATCTGAGACAGTTTGTGGGGTGAAACAGTTTGACTGTTATCTAAAATAAAAGAAGTTTTTTAAATGTGCTAAAGCCAATTATATGTATATATAATGTTTCTAGTGCATCCTGCAACCATGAATACAGAGGTTGGTTCAGAAGCAGAAATGAAGGGACCTGAGAATCTGGAAACAAATGCCGAAAAGGAAAATGCTGGGGATGCACCTGAATGTCAAAAAGGAAAGACATCTGAAACTGAAGAAGCTACTCCAACTCCTCAAACTCCAGCTAGCCAAAGTAATCCAAGGAGCTCAGGAGGGAAAAGTATTTCTCGTTTCATCCCCCCATGGCTTAAGAAACAAAAATCATACAGCTTAGAAGAACCCAAAGATGAAACTAAGGCAAAACAAGTACCAGCATCAGAAGAACAGACAGCAGAGGAATCTCATCTTCCAGAAGAGAGAGCTCAGCCTAAGGAAAAATTAGAGGATACTACTGAGAATCTACAAGAAGCTAAAGCAGATGATGACAAACACTATGTGAGTACTAAGGTACATTGTAGAAAGAAAAAAGATGAATGAAAACTTAAGACCTAGCATTATTACAGTGGCTTCAGTGGTATGTTGCAGTTTGCTACTGCTCGTTGTTGTTGTGTTGCCTTCAAGTTGTTTTCAACTTATGGTGACCCTAAGGTAAGCCTATCACAGGGTTTTCTTGGATTGAGAGTGTGTGATTCCCCCAAGGTCACCCTGTAGGTTTCTATGGCCTACTTGCACATTTTGTTTGCACATTGTCAATCACTTGTTGTTGGTAATGAGGCATATTCTGGCTGTTGCTGTGACTCATGTATGATCCTGATGCTCTTATCCTGCTGTTCTCAAATGTTCAAAGTGATGATACTGAAAGTCCTTACAATGAAATATGAAAATAAGAAATGCAGATAGAGAAATAATATTTCTTGTGAATAGTCACTCACCTTGTCTCTCAAATAGTGAGCAGGCAAGCTTTTGTAAACTGGAGGAAATGTAACTTTATTTATTTATTTAATGCTCTATCTTTCTGTATGGGAACCAAGGGGCAACTTTTGATAAATATCAGTAACACACTACACTGTTATAACACTATTATTCCCTGTTAACTACTGTGGCTGCCTTCTTTGGGATTCTGGGGCTTGTAGTTTAGTGAGGTCTAAGAGCTCTCTGGCTGAGAATTCTAAAAGCCTCTCCCTAAACTGTAAATCGCAAGTTTCCACAAGAGGCAGCTATAGCATTTAAAGTTGAATAATAGCACTTTAACAATGTAGTGAGATATTATCCATAGGCTATAGATTGTGGCCCAATCCTATCTAAATTCTGCAATATAAAAAGAGAATGTGTGTGTCACAGCCATAGCTCCAGGACCACAAAACATAGAGACTTGGATTGTGGGTTGTATACTACAGCATGACCACACCAAACTGCCATCCACAGTTTGAATTTCTGCCAGTGGCAAGCCCTGGCTTTTTCAGTGGGCGTGAGCGGGCGGGCGTGCCCCTTGAAAAGAATGGGACTTAGGTCCCGTGTTTTTTGCTGTCCACCAAGGGGGTCGGAACCGATCCCCCATGGATAGCAAGGCTGTACGGTAAAGGCTGCAAAAGTGTGCACTTGGTTCCAGTGAACATGCTGTCATTCAGATAGGGTAAATACAAGCTATCCAACACTATCAGCCATGCAATTTTGCTGGAAATCTTCCTTGTATCAGACTAAGACCCATTCAAGCCCATGGAAAGTTGTGTACTTCTGCTAGTAAGAAAGATGGATTTTAATGATTGGACAGATTAGTAAAAAGAATGCTCAATTTTTGCAGAATTTTTCTAAAAACTATAATACTGTGTTTGTTTTCTAAGTTTAGAATGTAAGTTTTTTTTTCAACCTCCAATGGACTCGCCAATGGGCAATAACCAATAACTTTGTTCAAACAGTCAGATCCTGGTTGAATAAGCAGGGAATGTGTATGTAGCTCTTCTGCCTCCACTTTGCACAACCGGGCTAAGGAGCCAAGAAGTTGCAATTAACCAAAACAATCAGGTTTTGGAAACAACACTGAACCTTAGCTTCATCTTACTTAGAAGCCTTAAATTGTAGTTTCTAGTTGGGATGTGATAGAAAACAGGCTCACATTTACACAGGGAGGAGTGAAATGGAAGCAAAGGCTCTGCATCTGAATATACAGAACTTAGCATATCTAAATAGTTGTAGGCATATATTTCATTATCTAAATCAGTCCATTGTGGAATACTTCTATCTAGCTATTTTACCCAAACTTAGGGTATTGCAACTGGAGAAGGACCTCTGTCTACATTTTAGAGACAAGGCTGTGCGTGTGTGTGTGTGTGTGTGTGTGAGAGAGAGAGAGAGAGAGAGAGAGAGAGAGAATGCAACTTTATCTACATCACATGCAGGATAGGACTGATACTGTAGTTATCTCCCAACTGTATAAACTGTTAAGATATTCATAAAATATAATCAGACATTATGTTATTAATAATCATGATAATATCTTTGACCCACAGTAGTTTATTTTTTATCGCTTGTTTAAGAACATTTTGAAAGCTGTTTTAGATTTTTAAAAATATGTTTTTTTTAATAATTGATATTTACCAATCCTACTGTTAATGAATAGTTAGATCTGGTAGGGGCCTGGTGGTCTGCTCTACTGGGTAGCATTAGTACGTTGGGCAAGTACAAGGTTACAAGTACATTGGTCAAGTTACACTCTCTTAGACTCAGAGGAAGGCAAAGGCAAACCCCTCTCTAAGGAAATCTTGCCAAGAAAACCCCATGTTAGATTTGCCTTAGAATCATCATACATTGGAAATGACTAGAAGACACAGAACAAGAACAACAACAACAAATAATCCATAAAACCTGACTCACAGAAATTAAAGCTACTGTATATACTCATGTATAAGTCTAGAGTCAAAAAATCAGTCCAAAAAACCTAAATCGACTTATCCATGGGTTAATGTACCTTAACTCTTATAACAAAGGAACCATCCCCTTCTTTAAGTGATGTGTCAAAATGTGAGAGCTAAGTTCACCCCAGGAGAACCTAAATGAAGCATCAAACCCTTGTACTCTTTCCCTTACAGTGCTTCTTCTGACCTTTTTGAATGTCTGGGTGGGAAAAATAGCAGCGTGCTTTGGCATCATTTTCTTTTCCTTCATCCTTTACATCCTTTGTTATTTGCCCCTAGGTTTTACCATTGACTTATATCCAAATCCATAAATTTTGCCCTGAAATCTGCTCTCGACTTATACATGAGGCCGACTTGCAGTCGTATATATACGGTAGATCTCAAAATGTCAAAATTGCCGTAATTAACAATCAAAAAGATTAGTGAGCTAAGCAGTTTGTACTGGGTTTTATACATTTTGTTGATTCATAAGGGGATATTAGTTTAGCCCAAATTTAGCAGCTAGGTGCTAATTAATAATAATCCTAGGGCAGGTTTGGGGGTCAAAATTATGAATTTTGATATGACCCGTGGATAAGTCAAGGACTAAAGGATGAAGCAAAACAAAACAATGTCAAAGAACTTACAAAATTCCAGCAGACATAACTCTTTGTGCTCACTCTTAAGGCTGGATGGATGAATGAGTAATGGGGGTTGGTTCTTCCAGGATAGATTATACTTTTACTTTTCACCAGTGGATGGTTCCTTCTTTTAAATAGAGTTAAGATACAGTACTTACATTGACCTGTGGATAAGTCGACGCAGTTTTTTTGGGTCAATTTTTGACCTAAATTTCTAGACCCATACATGAGTATATACAGTAAATGTTGTAGTGCATCAAATTACATTTCATTTCATTAGGTGTAACGTTCTGTAGATATAACATTAATGTGTTTTAATGTACACTTTCTTGCACAGCCAGCTAAAGAAGAAAGTAAAGACATTGTTTCAGAAATAAAAGAAGAGAAGCAAGAAGCAGAGGAAGGGAAGAGGGAGACCAAAGAGGTACAGACTGGTGAAATCAAAACTGAGAGAGTGCTTCAAAAAGCTCCTAAGAGAACCAGGACAGCTCAAGTGACGCTCTTGGATGGGACAGAATACAAATGCGACCTTGAGGTAAGCTAGTGTAACCTGGAGATCTTTTGTGTGGGAAAAAGTCTATGAGTTTAGTATGCTTTTATTGAACTGAGGAGCTGATAACTGCCTTTTTGAGTAACATTATAGTGTTTACACCACTGGTTTATGAGTAATGAAGGGTCTCATTTTAAAACCTCTATCTTTAGCATGTTACAACTTGCCTCTCAAATATATTGTGAGTTGTACTATAGATATCAAAACAGAAAATGCAGTTGTGTCCTTCCAATTTCAAGCATTTGTGTTTAACCATAATCACATTCACGACTTAAGTTATTTTGTAGAGGGGTCATAATGCACCCTCCCCGCTCTAAGTCTGATGTTGATGAAGATGAGCCCTCCCTCCAGTCCATCTGCCTTGGTCCAGGCCTCAGAGGGAGAGAAGAAGTGCTGAACCTGATCCCCTTCCCCACCACTATTCCATTCTCCTTTTGTGTCATGTCTTTTTAGATGGTAAGCTTGAGGGCAGGGAATCGTCTAATTAAAAATAATAATTGTAAGCCGCTCTGATAGCTTTTAGGCTGAAGGGTGGGGTATAAGTACTCTAATAAATAAAAAATAACACCTTATTGTCAAAAATAAGGAACAGGATTATTAGTCATCACAATAATTTCACTGAGTTCCTTTGTTAACGACTATGATGGGTGTCAGGGCACCTCAGAACATTTTTTTTAAATGGAAAAATTAGGAATTTTGATTAAAACAATTAAGAGTTACAGTTTGCATATGAGGAAGTAGACCAAATATACATCTACACTGTCGAAATAATGCAGTTTGTCACCATTTTAACTGCCTTGGCTGCAGTTTACTGCTATTTTGCTATTTTACTAGGGATAGAAAGTTTGATAGAAAGAGGGCACTGTGGATAGAAAATTTGAGGATTCCTGTTCTAGAGCATTACCTTTATCCTACCTCCTCTTCCCCAGCCAAGGAAAGTGGTCAACAGCAGTACCAGTAGCAGGACTGCTTTCTCTAGCTCTTCTAGAATGCTGGTACTACCAGTGAGAACGGGGATGGTGAGATACATTTAAGAGATGGGTAGACTGTTCCCCAGTGTAAATGTGAGAGTCACTCAGCCTCATGTTTAAACTGCTACTTCCTTATGTAAAGAAATCAGCCATAAGCCAGAGTCAGATTAGGTATGTAGGCTGTAGTTGTGATCTACTATGAAGATTAAGGTCAGTGACTTTATTTTAGTTGTTTTAAGTCCTTATCTTCTGATCTTGCAGAACTTTCTTACTCAGAAGTGAAAAAAACAATCTTCCTTCTGAATCACTTGTCAAGTTTTTTGAGTGCATATAAAGTACATACCTAACTATAAGTCGACCTAATGTATAAATCGAGGGAAGTTTTGTGGCCAAAATTATGGGTTTTGATATGGCACGTAGATAAATCAAGGATAAATCTTAGAGGCATGTAACAAAGGATCTAAACGATGAAGCAAAGGAAAACAATGTCAGAGAAAGGCTGGCTAGCTGAACAGGATATTACTGCCTCTGTTTTATCACCAAGGCATTCAAAAAAGTCAGAAATGGTGTCGTGGCAGAGATTTCCTAGCTTAACATGGAAATTATTTTTATTGGACTGTTCGGTACCATATACTTCCCGTACATTTAGCTTTAAAATCAGAAACAAAGGAAGCACTGAGAACTAACATAACCAGTTTTACCATTCTAGACTTCACAATTACATTTGCTTTGTATGATGGTCACATTAAAATATTAATTACAGTTTGAATCAGACTGCAGGGCATAATCCCTATAGCTACAATTATAATTTTTTTTTCTTGTTTCTTTACTCCTTAAGTTTTTTTTACCACCTTGTCTGATGAACAGTTATGAAGAATTCAATACATACATATATACATACAGTATTGTGGAATTGTAATAGTATATGCCATCAAGTTACCTGTCAACATATGGCAATCCCCATGAATTTCATGTGTTTTCTTAGCTGAAACACTCAAAGATTTATCATTGCCTTCCCTTCTATATAACTTACAGCTCCCAATATTCCCTAGTGTTCTCTTTTCCAGGTACAAACCATGCCTGACTCTGTTTAGTGTCTGAATTACAGGATCTGATTCCTTCAGGATGTTTAAACTACTGGCATTGTGGAATTGTAGTTAGTACCAGTGGTGGTGTTGCTTACATGCAGATTTTAGATTTAATTTTTAACTTTGATTGTAGCTTGACTTGTATTCATTTATTCAATATTGAGTCCAAAGAAAAGCTAAAGACAGGTGGCTGGTGGGAGTTGATTTTCTCACACATTCATTTTCTTCCAAAAGTATGCCTGTCCTAAATTGACAGTGTCCTAGAGACCACTTGAAGGTTTCTTCCAAGATATATCCATGCATGGCCAGCCTCCACTGTTTTTATGATTGTGGCCAAACCTATAGATCTCTTCATTTTTAACCTAATGAGAGTATTTGGTTAGGCAGGCCTATCTGCTGTCCTCTTTTCTCTCTATTTTGCTGTTGACACATGCTCAGTAAGGAGGCAGCTGCTGTTTGCCTTGCCTGTTGTAAGTAGGTACCTACTGTTACAGTAGGTTTAACTAGAGCAACAGCTCACGTTTTGTTTATTGTCTTGTCCCCTGCAAACAATCCATCATTGAAAGTCTGTTTCTCCAGTCTTCCTTCACCATTCTCACAATGGCAATGCTGCTAAAAGCAAAACAAAACACCTCCAGCTAAAGGAGGAAAATGAGTGACTGGACAGGTGTAAAATGGCTTTGTAAAAAGGAGCTTCAATTTTGGATGCTTTTGTATCTGTGGTATACCTATATTTACCACCTTTTTACTTTTTCACACTTGTTTGTGTTACAACCTGCAATAGAAATGGATTTAATTTGTGTTGTTGTTACTGTATGTACACAAATAAAGGTGTAAAATATTTTTAATATGGCATAAAAGTTAAGTAAAGAAAAACAATCTGGAACTTCAAAATAAAATACCCAACAAATGCAAAGCTTCAAAAGTGATGTAAGAAACTTAGGATGAAATGCATAATATAGAATTGCAACACATCAGGCTTTTCATAGCTTTCAAAGAACTGTACTGTCGCCTAACATTAGACAGCTGTCCTTTTAAATGGCTTTGTTGGGAAAATCAGATCTGATGCCCTAAAGCTATAAGAAAGTAGGTATTCCTACAAAAGAGCAAATAGTATTTTTTTCTATGCTGATGTTAATCCCAGATGCTCTCACTTGAGAGCATGCCTCTTTAGATGTGATTTTGCTTTTCTATAGAATCACTTCAGATAAGCTGTGGGACAGCTATTCTTTCCTTCAAACAAAATCCATATTATGATTATCTGAGTGTATGATGGTATTGATTAATTGTTGAGGGCATATGTGATCATGAGCCAGTTCACATTTTTATTAATTCAAGATTGTGACAAGAGAATTATTTCCTCTTAGAAAAATTGGTTTTAAAGTCAGCCTTTTCTTGAAAACAATTTTCAGTGGATGTCTAGGTTAGGCTATTGCAACAGAAACAGCCATTCCTTTATCCAACTACTGTATAGTATTTCTATGCAAATTAATATGATAAAATGTTTAATTCGGTGGTACCTTAACAATTGACAGGTTTGTTGTGCTTTATAGCTTTTATGGTTATAATCTACTTCTTTAGATGTATAAAGCATTATCCTTAGTGAAATATATATAAACACACAGAGAGATATACATACACACTTTCGCTGAGAGATGGCTAACTTGTAAACAGTGCGATTTGTAAACAGAGGAAAAATAAATACAACAAGTGCAAACTGTGAAAATTATTTTCTTAACTGGGGCTATTCACGAAACTGTTGTTAGGGGATAATAGATTTCCTCATATTTGTTAAATTATATCTTTCCTTTTTGCTTCTTTTTCTCTCTGCTTCAACTGTTTGAGCCTTTTCCCTTTATGTAGCCATATATGTAGCCTATATTGTATATAATGAGGAACCAGAGTCACTGTTCTGGAAAACTGACATGAATGGTCTTAATGTTATGAAGTAAATAAACCACCTATTAAAAATTATCCTTCAAGACCATTGCACTTAAAGGAAAAAAAATAATGTATTATGTCAGTGGAATAAGCATAATGCAGTGGAATAAGCATAATGCAGTATGCCAGTTTAATAAGCCAAAGCACAATACCAATAATCAGTGAAGTATAATCATTTGCACTGGCACAGTTGCCAATCATCACTCTTCTGGCTAACTCTTAACCATTGGTCATTGTTAAGTGTAATATTGACTAAGAGTAGTTTTGACAGTCATGGTTAAAAACGGGATGTAATTGACACCAGGGATGGTTAACAGTGATGCCAATGTAAGTCAGTGAGATGGATAAGCAAATGGTGATGACAGTAAGCTGATGGAGGGAATATGTTGCTCCTAATCCCATTACTCTAAGGATTTTGAAGTGATGTACTCTAGGATGGTGTAGCTTTAGTCCCTATTTTCCTAAAAACGGTTTTAATACAATGTTATTTTATTTTTATAGACAGGGACATATTGTATATACTCATGCATAAGTTGATATCATGTATAAATTGAGGGCAGGTTTTGGGGCCAGAATTAAGGATTTTGATATGACCTGTGGATTAGTTGGGGGTAAAATTTACAGGCATGTAACAAAGGAGGTAAAATATGAAGCAAAGGAAAATAATGAAATGAATTTACAAAATTCTGGTAGAGATAACTGTCCTTGCCTTAAAGGCTAGGTGGGTGTTTTCTGCTGCTCCAGAGAGTAGGACCCAGAGCAATGGATGCAAGCTACAGGAAAATAGATTTCACCTCACCATTAGGAGGAAC
This sequence comes from Sceloporus undulatus, assembly GCF_019175285.1. NCBI lineage: Eukaryota > Metazoa > Chordata > Lepidosauria > Squamata > Phrynosomatidae > Sceloporus > Sceloporus undulatus. The sequence goes on from NC_056522.1 coordinate 97,293,257, forward strand.
TTCCTGACAGTAAGGGCTGTTGACAGTGGAACACGCTCCTTCCTTGGAGTGTAGTGGAGTCTCCTTCCTTAGAGGTCTTTAAACAGAGGCTGAATGGCCATCTGAGCGTCATGCTTTGATTGTGAGTTCCTGCAGGACGGGGTTGGACTGAATGGCCCTTGTGGTCTCTTCCAACTCTATGATTCTATAGAACTGTGGTAAATGGTGGCTATGCAATGTGTAGAGGAGCTGACCACATCCAGGTGGGGCTAAGAAAATGTGCACATGTCAAAAAGCTATAAAGGCAAGAGTTAAGGTACAGTATTAATTCTCTCACACAGCTACACACATATCTTTTATATAAAAAAGGAACTATCTCTTCTTCTGAGTAGAGTGGTGAAAGGAGAGAGTTTAGTCCTTCCTGGGAGAATCTAAAAGAAACATTGACTCCCTCTACTCTTCTGGTGCTCCAGGCATTCAAAAAGGCCAGAAGTGGCACTACAGCAGAGAGAATAGAGGAGATAGTTACTTCTTTTAGGTTCTCCTGAGATGGACTAAGCTGCTGCCTTTTCCCACTCTAATCAGAGAAAGGAATGGATCCTTTTTTTAAATGTGAGTTAAGGTATGGTACTTCCATTGATCTGTGGATGTCAACCTAGATTTGTTGGGTTGATTTTTTGACTAAAATTTTTAGACTTATACATGAGTATATACAATAATGATAAAATCCAGTTATTTCCCCCTAAATGTTTGTATTTTTAAAAATGGTCCTAGAGTAGTTATATCAAAGTTCGTGTTGGTTGAATACTAGTTTGACTAAGCTAGATGTTGAAAGAACAGGAACATTATTATCAATCTATATATAACTCTTTTGTAGTTAGAAAAGCTTTTAATGTTCCCAGTTTCAGCCGGTGCTCATTAGTGAACGGTTGGTGAATTCTGTATGGGAAAAGCCTGAGGATGTGGACTTAGGAAAAAAAAAATATTGTGCAGGATACAAAACCATTTTTCTGTAAACTCTGCAGATTAATTGTTCGCTTTGTTACAGTGTACACTGTTCATAGTCATAGTATATGTCTATAGATTAACTTCTCACCTAGTTTATACATGTAGAATGCTTAGTGTCAAAATGTTTGCTTTATAACCATTAAGGCGATATTTAAAACCAAGGCTGCATCTGCACTGCAGAAATAATCTGGTTTGACACCACTTTAACTGCCATGGCTCAGTACTATGGAATTCTGGGCATGAATGGCCTACTGTTACTAGTGCAATAACAAACTACAAAGCCCAGAATTCCATAGCGTTGAACCATGGCAATTAAAGTGGTGTCAAACCAGATTATTTTTGCAGTGTGTATGCAGCCCAAGAAGGAAATGCAATAAAGTTGTACAATTTACCCTAGTTGGTTGTCTGTTATGGCTCCCATCAAAATACTCACATTAGTAATAATTAATTGTTAGTAACATAATGTTTGTAGTTAGGGGTCCATTGGTTAAGTACTGTTTACTCATTCTTTCCCATTTCCTGTTGTTGCTTCCCACCATACTGTATTGGATTGGGGAAATGTATTATCTAATAAGAGGCTCAGCTTGCTGGATGCATAAATATGTTTAACATTGACGATTCTCTGAAATGTCAGCACATTAGCTTGATGTATTTGTTAGTTTTCTGTTTGTATTCTTTGATGTTTCATTGTTAATTGAACAACTAAATGGAGTCAGCAATATGCTTACATTAAACTACAGTACTCAGAGCCTGGTTTGATATAAAGCAGCTTATATGAAGAAAGTTTGCTTGCAGAAGTTGCCGCCATAATAATAATAATAATAATAATAATAGAAGTTGCCATGCCTTTTCCAGGAAAATTAACTGGAGAAACAGTAGTTGTAGAAACCAGTTAAATGTTGTCACTTAAATAACTAAATGATTGTGACCATATTAATGTAGCTTGAGTGCATTGTGCACCTGAACTTACTTTGAAATTCACTTCAAGACAGTGAATGCTGTATCTAAAGTATAGATTGGCTTTTGAAAGCCGATTTACAACAATCCTTTGTCTGGCTTGCCCAATTTGTTTTTTGGTACTGTTAAATTTCAGATCTACTTGTCCAAATAGGCATTTTTATTTGTTATCAATGACATCTTTTTGAAGCTGAGTACCGTATTTTCAGGTGTATAAGACGACCCCCAACTTTTCCAGTTAAAATATAGAGTTTGGGATATACTCGCCATATAAGACTACCCCCTTCCAATGCACATCAAATAAAAATTAAAAAAACATCAGATTTGATTTCAATATGGTAATTTTAATTCAAAGGCTTATGACATGCAGATATTTAGCAGGAAAATGTATTGTATACAAAGCCTGCTTGGATTGGTCAGCTCTCCCTGACTGCCCAGCCCTCCCTGTCTCCAAGACTATCAGAGCGGTATTGCAAACACGGCTCTTTTTTTCATACCCTGGGCGTCCCGGATGCCTGCAGCTTGCTCCGCCCTTCAGTTACATATGTGGCGACTGCAGATTCTCCAGTCCGGCTTGGAAGTTTCAGCACCTGCCCCATAAGATGACACCTGGCATATAAGACGACCCCCGACTTTTGAGAAGATTTTCCTGGGTTAAAAAGTAGTCTTATATGCCAGAAAATACAGTAATGTGTCTTAGGCCCAATACAGACGGGTGGGAAGTGCCATCGTGGGGCCAAAACTAGGGCTTGGGAGAGTGCAGCAACCGCACGCTCCATTCCCTAGTACGTGCAGGTGGCGCCATTATTGAGCGGCACTGCCCACAAGGGGAGCGTGTCCATGACGTATGGGCGTCTGAGCACCCAAATGTATGTGCCAGGAGGGTGTATCAGGGCTGCATCGCAATCCTTATGACGTCCTAAGGAAGAAGCTGCTTTAGGCCTGCGTATCATTGCTGTGCAGTTTGGTTGCTGCGGCAATGATGAGCAGCAAAGAGGGGCAGCATTTTGCTGCCCGTGTGTATCGGGCCTTATTCTGGGGCGCCCTCCAGCTACATGGTTCCATCTTTAATGTGGTAGTGGTCCTGGTCATTGGTTCATGTCTCCAGTCTTGTGTCCCTCTCTTGCCTCACAAATGTTAATACTACACTACTTGTGTTGTAGCTGCAAAAGGTTCAGATTTTGGAGCATTCTGGAATCTTGAATATGCGAGACTCAGGCAGGCTGTATTGTAAACATTGTTTTGCTTTAAGCCATAAGGAACAGGACTTCACAACTTCATACTCACCTATGAGAGAAGATAGTATAAACTTCTGCTAGGTCATTGTTCTATGCTCTACTCCATTGAGCAAGTCCTTAATGGAGCAGCAAGGTGTTACAGCACAGTTTTCAACTTCTGGGGCAATGTGTAGGCACTTCTTACTCTTGGTATCATTCTTTGCACAGTATTCAGTGCTACACCACCCTGTATTCAGTACCATGCATTCAGTATGATAGTACCAGAATTATTACTGGTCCAAGATGTTGTGGTCTGTCTTACCACAATATTGGGAATATTGCTCTCTTTCAAGGTACTCCATGAGGTAATTTTGGTGGATAAGGCTATGATTTTATTGACCAAATTTCTTGCTTGTCAAAACTACTCAGTATGAGTCCATACACCATGCTTACTCTGCTCCTACACACAAGGAATTTCACAGATTGGACATGATGGGCCATAAGGTACACTTCAGCTTCAGCCATGTAGCTCAGAGTGGTGAATTAAATATGATCTATTGTGTCCAGGTGGCTTTCTTCCTCATGAAAAATAACATGGTTTCTTCTTCGTGGTCTCTGCGAATCATACAAATGGGTTTCACTGCGCCTGTGCAGTGCTGTTCGGAAACTTCTGGAATCACTAGGCAAAGTTCACTTTGCAACATATAGAAACTTTTTGCCAACACCAAAGTGCCAACCTATTCAAAGGTTGGTTTCTGAGTCTGGGCTGTATATAGTTAAACAGTGTGGACTAAACTCCTGCTTTGCCAATAAAACCTACTGTGTGGCCTTAGATAAGTCACACACTCTCAGTCTCAGAGGGAAAGCCAAGGCAAATCCCCACTGAACAAAACTTGCCAGAAAAAACCTGTGGTAGTTTTACCTTAGAGTCACCATAAATCAGAATCTACTTTAAGGCACATAACAACAAGAGGTATGTGGGCTCAAGAGCAACTAACTATGGTTGAGGCTTTCCACAGGCAGGCCCAGAAACAGTCAGTTTCATTGTTTGTTATGTATTTGGAGTCTGATTGGTGCCAATCATGTAGGATAGATTTGTTCCAGATCTTCCCATCATTTGAGGCTAGCCAATCTACGGGGAGATACAGACAGGCAGAAAGGAGCAGCCAGATGCCATCCCTTTCTATCCCACATGGAGGCTGCAGCAAACAAATGGTGCGGCCTCTGGGAGCCCTAAAAAGAACCCGCTCCCGATGGGTTATTCTTAGGGTGCACGCATGGTGCCATTGGTGCCCTTGCATGCACTGATGGTGTCCTTGCAGTGTGGCACCATTTGGATGCTGCTCCATGCATACGTTGTCATGGTGGCCCCTGTGTGGATAAGGGTGAGCCATTATGGCACGGTAAGGCTCGGGAGCGTGCTGTTGCTCCGCTCTCCCGAGCTGTAATTTCGGCCCCAGGACGGCGCTTTTTGCCCGTCTGTTTTGGGCCTACGTTACCTTTTGAGCATTATTAAGAGTTTTAGGGCTAAATCCAACTGCTCAGTCCCAACTAGTACAGATCTATTGATTCAGTGGGCTTTAATATGTATCACTTTACCATTTAACGGTTTATATAATATGATTTCTATACTTGGGATGAGCAACTGTGTGTAGGAACTAAAGCAGCAGTGAGGAGCATCATCAAGGGTGGGGGCCCATTCTGTGGATACCTGTGGAAGAGTTGGCCAACAAGCAGCTGAAAACAAACCCAGGTGGGGTGGGTGGCTTTGAGTGGGGGTGGGGGTGGAGGAGGGGGGATGGATTATATTTTTATTGTTTGAGTTTTATTGTTGTTTTTTAAACCAATTTGGAGTGATTTTTCTTCCAGCAAGATTTTTTGAGGAATGTGTGGGCTCCTGATTTTTGTTTAGTTTTGTTGTTGTTTTAATTTTTTGTGGGGTCTGGGTATTATCTAGCATTGTGTAGTGGTTTGGACTAAGACTTCCGCAGATCAGGTTTCAAATCATGGACAAGCAACACTGTCAGCCTATGAAAAAGATAATACCAAATCACTTTTGAAGAAATGTTGGTAAGAAAATATAAAAATATAATGTAAAATGGAAGAGTTAGCTTGAACTGTTTCTATTTGTTTGCTTCGTCTGTTTTTGCCAAGCAACAGGAAGTCATTTGTTCTTTTAACAGTCGCTATCCTGTTGGCATTGTTTCCCCATCCCTTTCTGATAGTTGCATTGCTATCACACTTATGGAAGGAGAATAAACAACAATGTTACATGAATCATGACAGTTTTATTGTCAGAGATTTTTGGAGTTATTTGGTTTTCAATGGAATAGAAATGAATGAATTCTAGAAATTTGTTTGAGATCATCTAGTTGTTCTGGTGTGGAAAATGAGGAAAACTTTATTTTATTTTAGGGTCTCTTACTGTTTTGTTAATATTTGTCCAGTCTTAATCACACCATATCGAAAGAGCTGACTTAATACCAGCTCTGTGTCTAAAGCAAACAAGAATTACGTTGGAGCCTTTCTGTGCAGGGTGCTGTTCTAATTAAACTTTAATAACAAAAGGCATTTAAAAGATGACTGCATGACCATATTTTATGCACGTCTGAACAACTGAAGTGTATTGAAGTTGGCATAAGTGTTTTAATGATTTCATACTGTTTGTATAGACGAAGTAGATGAGTGCACTTTCTAACCTAGGAAGAATTAAACATTCAAATACCATGTGACCTATGGTTTATAGTAAATTTCTGTCATTAATAAAATGTAGAAAAATGTGTTTTGATCTGTGGACATTGTTTATCTAGTCTTACTCAGTATTAATAAAATGTTAAGATATGAACATAGCTTTTGTTTATTGATAGCTGTTAAAAAACTTCTCATTAAAACAAAACCCCTAAGATTAATTGCTAGTGTGAAGCCATTTAAACTTTGTGTTTTACTCTGTAGTATATTTATTTTGGGAGCTGACCATCTAATATTTATATTTTGAAGCAAAACAGAATATACTAGTGCTAGTCTTCAGTCTGAATTCAAAACAAAGGACTGAACTACAGTGATGCTCTGCTGCTTATGAAATGGTTATGAAATAGAAGAAAAGCCTGGTACATTATTTTCCTCTCCTTTTATTGTTAAAATCACTGTCCTGCATATTTAGTCCAGGAAGCTAGATTAAACGGATCCTTGAACTTGATCAAGTAGGATTGTTTGTAAAAACAGAAACTGATCCTTCTGAGGCAGGTGTGAGTTCTGCTTGGTTCTTATAACTAACGACTTAAAGGCACACAACAACAAAGCAGATCCTTCATTACACTCTAGAAGCACCATGATCATTCAGTCTTTGTGCACTGGAGAATAATTATTGCTTAGAGACAAGGGACAGGTTTCTGAGCACAAGAATACAAAACAGGCTTGCTTACTTGAAAACTAAGGCTACATACAGTCCTACAAACATGCTGTGAAAGTAAGTAGATTATTGCACCACCTTTACTCCCACGCTAGACATGGGATGAAAACTTAAATAGGTGGATTTTATTTCACCCCCCATGCCCAGGAAGTAGGCATCCTGTACCCAATCTGTGCTTCTCCCATACCTTTAAAGAACAGAATTTTCCTTTCATTTCAAACAACTTTTAAAAAAAATAGTTTTAATGGCAAATTATCATTTGCCATTCACCAGAGGCAGAGGCAAGGAAGTTTAATAAAGTGCCGCAATGATATAACACCAATTTTTTTGAGTTTCCTGGTAGTTTCATACCTGATTATGATTATTGGTATCAATTTTGTTTTCTGGTGTGCATTGGCTTCATATTACTCATTGTGTTTTAGCTGATGAGATGTTAGCTTGATGGATTTTGCTAAAACTGTAAATGCTACCATATAAATTGAGCAGTTCAGCCTTGTAGGAATGTGCTTTGATTCTTTGGGACAAATAAAGAATGCATTGATTGTTCTTGGTAGCAACACTGCATACCTTTTCCCCCTTGTCCTTTGTATTTGTACAGTATAGCTCACAACTGCTGTGTATTACATAGCTTGCAGAGCAAAGCAGGCCTGTTCACTTGTCAGTTTTCTATTTCTGAGTGTTAGGCACAATAACTTTAGTGTCACAAGAGCCTACACATGGGCAGTTGATGGAGTTTCTCTGGAATGACAGTGGCGTCTACTAAAATCTGCAGGATAAGCAATTTCAAAAATGTCTTTCAGCTGCCAATTCTCAAAAATGTCATGTTGTGGCTGCTTTGTTAAATACCATGAATAACAGAATAGGGATGTAGGACTTGTTGAAATATAAGGCAGCACTGCTTCTTCTAAATTGTGGCAGTAGCATATACACTATGGAAGTTTTTCAAAGAATTTTCAAAAGTTAAAAACCCCAATATTTCTTTTCTCAGTTATATGTTGAAAGGAAACTGTTGTGAATGTCCAAGTTTATCTCTTGTCTGCTATCGTTTGGTGCAGGAAGTACAACATCTCCCTGATTCTAACAAGTGTCAGTAAATTTATAGTTGACCCTCCATATTCACAGTTTCTCTATCCACAGATTCAACCATCCACATCTTGAAAATAGCGAACAGCAAACCAAAACAGCAAACCTTCATTTTGCCATTTTATATAAAGGACACAATTTTACTGCCCCGTTATATATAATGGGGCTTGGTCATCCACAGATATTAGTATCCAGGAAGGGTCCTGGAACCAAACCCAAGCCAATATCAAGGGCCCACCATATATATAAACTGACAGTCTGTGATGCAGAATAAAGAACAAAGGTGACATTTTAGCTGTATTGACTACTTTATCATGTTGGTTTAGAAACCAAAACCATGTGAAGCATCTACTACTTAAAACCATAGTAGTTGTAAGGATGAAAGAGGGAGAGGACACCTTTACTTAAGTGAGAAATGGTAATTAAGGTCCAAGATTTGTGGGACATATTGATGTGTGCAACATCTGCATGATAAACATTAAATACATATGTTGAATGTTAGTGAGGAGATTCCCCTCAGACTTTCAAATGCTTGTGGAAGAACTACTGTAAGCTTGGGCATTACTGTCCGTAGGAGCAAAATAGAGCAACCAATATTAATGAAAGTATAACAAAAATAGTGTTAGGTGTTTTGTTTCGTACTGTGATATCCAAGTGATTTCAGTATCGGGCCACAGTGTAAGTATTTTTCTGTGTCAGAAGTCAATTGATTTAAGTGAGAGATGGCAGTTAATAATATTGTAATAACTTTTTATTTATATTTCCCGCCTCTCCTACGGATTGAGGTGGGATTACATCAATAAAGCTGCATACACATACAAATAGATCAATAAAATACTGCTATATAATACATAACTACAGTCAATAGAATAATAAAATTACTATTAATTCAATAAAAACTATTTTCTCATCTAGTCATTCAGTTCTAAACCTTCAGTAATCCAACAATCATAATCAGAAGTGGAGACATAGATTTTTCAATCCGGCAGACCCCATTGGATTGGGTGGGTAAGCTCACCAGAAGAGATACGTCTTAAGTGCCTTCTTAAAGGCAAAAAAGAGGATCCCAACAATTATCATCCAGTTAGTCTGACATCAATACAAGGAAAGATTCTAGAGCAGATCATTAAACAGAGAGTCTGTGAACATTTAGAAGGCAATTCCATAATCACAAAGAGTCAACATGGGTTTCAGAGAAACAAGTCATGCCAGACAAATCTTATCTCTTTCTTTGATAAAATTACCAGCTTGGTAGATGAAGGGAATGCTGTGGATATACCGTATTTTCCGGCGTACAAGGTGACTCTTTACATCTGCCTTATGCGCTGGATTTTGACCCCAGAGACAGGTGAATGACATAGCCACCTCTCTGTCTCTGGGGTCCTTGCTGGGTCCTCTCCTAGCCAGCAGACACTCATGCCGGCTGGAGGGGACCTCTCCGGAGGCCTGAGGGAGGACCTGCGGCTGGGCTCTCTCGCTGCCATTGTTGCTGCAAAAGGCGGCGGCGGGGAAGCGGCTCCAGAGCCGGCTGGGCTGAGGAAGAGAGTCAGCCTCTTAATTCTTGCCGCTGCCAGAGATACTCCAATCCTCCAGCGGCTTCAGAAGTCCGCTGCTGCCACCGCCACCACCCAGGATACTCCACTCCTCCAGCGGCTTCCACGGCGGACTTCTGAAGCCGCTGGAGGATCGGAGTATCCCGGGTGGCGGCGGCAAGAATTAAGGGGCCAGCTCTTTTCCTCGGCCCAGCCGGCTCTGGAGCCGCTTCCCTGCCACCGCCTTTTGCAGCAACAATGGCGGCGAGAGAGCCCAGCCACGGATCCTGCCTCAGGCCTCCAGAGAGGCCCTCTCCAGCTGGCGTGAGACCCCCGCATAGGAGGTCAGGGATGCTGCCGGCTGGCGACTTGGGAGTCGTCTTATACCCCCAGTCACCTTATACGCCAGAAAATACGGTAGTATATCTTGATTTCAGTAAGGCCTTTGACAATGTTTCCTGTGATATTCTTGCAAACAAGCTTGTGAAATGTGGGCTAGACAAGGTAACTGTTACATGGATTTGTAATTGGTTGACTGGCCGAACCCACAGGGTGCTCAACAATGGCTCCTTTTCATCCTGGAGAGAAGTGACCAGTGGAGTCCCACAGGGCTCTGTCCTGGGCCCAGTGCTATTCAAAATCTTTATCAATGACTTGGATGACAGAATTGGGGGCATACTTATCAAATTTTCATATGGCACCAAATTAGGAGGAGTAGCTAATACTCCAGAGGACAGGATCAAAATTCAAAACGAACTGAATAATAATAATAATAATAATAATAAGTTTTATTTGTGTTTCCCCGCCTCTCCCATAGGATCGAAGCGGGATTACAGACTAATTAAAAAACCATTACAAACAAACAATATCATAATAAAATCCAATAATACAAAAGCTCTAAAAACAATCATGCAACATACATATATCTGGGGTAGGCAAAAAATCGATGGTATCAAAAATTACAAACTTCATTCTTCAGGGGGGAAGGCTTGACAAAAGAGGAAGGTTTTAAGACTCTTTTTAAATGATTCCGGGGGGCGGGGGTCATAAGATGGAGCTCATCGGGAAGACTATTCCAGATCCTTGGGGCAACAAATGAAAAGGCCATCTGGGGGTCATAAGATGGAGCCCTGGTGGTGCAGTGGTTAAATGCCTGTACTGCAGCCATTCACTTGAAACCACAAGGTTGCGAGTTCAAGACCAGCAAAAGGGCCCAAGCTCGACTCAGGCTTGCATCCTTCCGAGGTCGCTAAAATGAGTACCCAGACTGTTGGTTTTAATATAGGTGTTATATGGTCAAACCTAGATGTGACCAATCTGGCTGCCTCATTTTGGACCAGTTGAAGCTTCCGAACTTGGTACAAGGGTAGCCCCATGTAGAGTGCATTAGGATCCAAGTTCTATGGAACCTGTTGATGCATACAAGTTTTTACATCTGTTTCTGTGGAATCTTGAAAGAAAATCAATCTTGAATAAAGAAAAGTTTTTAACAGTTAACAAAAGTACAATTTAAAAACACTTTTAATACAGAAGAGTTTACAATTCAACTAATTGATAGTTATCGGTAAATACAATTAAGCTAATTTTGGTTAAAAATGCAAGTTAAAACAGCATTAAAATATATTGAAAACATATACAGTGGTGCCCCGGGATACGAAATGATCGCGTTACGAAATTTCCGGGGTACGAAAAAGTTAGATTGGAAAAAACTGTTCCGGGTTACGATATTTTTTTCGGGTTATGAAATTTATTTCGGCGCGAAATTCAAACGCAAAGCGCGGCTAGCGGCTTTCCAGCGCTAACGGAAAGCCTTTTCGGGTTGCGAAATTATCGGGTTACGAACGGAACGGCGGAACGAATTAATTTCGTAACCCGAGGTAGCGCTGTAATATGTATTATATTATATATTATTATGATGGACACACCCTTTTCAGCTTTGGTCAGTTGCTGTAATTTAGTGTGGTTTAATGTGACATGCACAAGTTGAAATGAGCCTACACAAGGGCAAATTTTCAACTTCCAAGGAACTTAGAAATTACATCATTTCCATTGAACACTGAGGTACTTGGGAGGAGGCTTCTTATTATGAACTAAAAGGGTAATAAAGCCTTTGCTTTCATAGTCGATTACTTAGCTTTCCAGAATGTGATAGGATAAATTCAGAGTTGTACACCTCTCCACAACCAGGTTTCAGAGGATCATCAAGTTTGCAAGCAGTCTTTGAAACATTAAAATCTCCTTTGGGGTATTTTTGTCACTTTGTGTGAACATTAACTAGTGTTCAAACTCCTGAGCAAAAAACAGATATAACTTAAAAAATATATTTGATGCTTCTATAATATGGAAAAGTTGGATAACATTGTTTAAATTTAATCAATATTTTTTAAAAAATAAAAATGTTTTGAGCTGAAGAACTTGCATTTCCAATCTAGGAAATATAAAGTCAATGATTTATGTCAGTAGAATTAAGTCTTTTTATGGAGCTTCAACTAGTCTTAAGTGTTGTGCACTACTGTTTTGATTTAGTTTTGTACCTATTTAAGCCATACAGTCAGTGCCTAATGCATTTCAGGGTGAGCTTCAGCTGTTTTGAACTGCTGTAACTATTATCAAGCATTATGCCTGATTATTTGCTGGCACAGTGATCTTAACAATTCTTGGGTTTTTTTTTAATGGATTCATTATGCAGCAGTACATCTCATGAGTACCACTGATAAAATATATAGTTTGGTTATCAAATAAATTAAAGTAAATTTTCTGACAGTCATCAAGTAGCCCTGTTTTATTATTGTTCTTATTTTTAAGTAAAAATTTAGTGAGATTGAATTTTGGGTGGCAAATACTAAATTCCTAATCTTAAGTAGATATTTAAACTTTCATTAAAGGAAGCACATAATAAAATGGCATTGCTGATTCTTAGATAATGCTGTGCTGTTCGGGAAAGACTTCACATTTTTTTAATACATCCTATTTAAGAGCACGTGTCATTTACCTAACTACATGAAAATCAGAATGTATTTGCCAACTATATATTAGTTTTAGAAACTAATCCAAATGGCCAACTGGTTCGATTTTTTCCCTAACAGCAAATGGACAACGAAGAGTAACAAATACTTTCTAGATGATCAATTTAGATATGTTCCCATTATTCAAATAATGTTTCTGGTTCAAAATAAAAGTTTTTGTAATCTGTCTTGTTGCTAAAACCAATGTTCATTTCCCCCCGTAGAAAAAAGCTAAAGGCCAGGTGTTATTCGACAAAGTGTGTGAACATCTCAACTTACTGGAGAAGGACTACTTTGGCTTGTTGTTTCAAGACAACTCAGGTCAGAAGGTAAGTCCCAAAGTTTGTATCATGTTTTTAAAACTTGATTAGTAAACTTTGTGATCAAATGGAAATGGCATTTGTTTATGTGTTCAGTTTATATTCATCTTCCAACCTAGTACAGAACTTAACTGTTTTACACAAAATACAAGTCTGGTGACTCTAATATTTGGCTCTGATTGGTAATAAACGTTTAATCTCTGATTATTTTTATTTTTTATTTTTTATAATACTTTGAACTGAGCTGAAGCACCAGCAACTGTTTGTTACCAGTCTTCCTAACATGGCACTGAAGAGCAACTGAACCAGAAGTTGGAAAAAGTTACTTTTTTGGAGTGTAACTCCAAATGGCTATGATGGCTAGGAGATTCTCAGTGCTGTAGTCCAAAAAGGGAGCATTCTCAAGCTCTTGATATGAATGCAGCTAGAGAGTAGAACTAATGATCCACCTACTTGTTTTTGGTCTCTCCACCTCTTCTCCTTCATCTTCCATTAGTGCAGGAAGAAGATTAGAACTTGGTGGGGGTAATTAGAAAACCATAACCTCAACTTGCAGGTGGAAAAAAGTATAAGAGGAGGAGGGAGCTTTCAAGCCAGAGGTTTGTTATTATTCTTTCCTGCTCTTCCAAAACATGCTATCAATGCAGCCCTAGCCTCACTTCAGTGAAAGCCCCACAGATACTTGGGACACATTTCTTGTATTTTTCAGCTGCATGAAGTTACTTCAGCAATCTTGGGGAGTTGGGGACATATTATAATGCATACCTCTACTCTAGGTGATATTTTGAGGTGATTTCTTTCACCCTATTTAAAAAAAAGTAGGAGATCTGACTTGGGTTGCACTTTGCCTATGCTTGCAATATTTGTTAGTTGAGTAGTGTGCATGAGAACAGAGACAAGGATGTGACAGTACTATTTCAGTTCTTTACTTTTTATATATATACCTGTCCCTATGCACAACATATACTGGGTTTGTGCCTGGGCATAGCTCTTTGTATATATTAAAAACCTTAAGAGAGCTTTACTGTGCATGCCCCAAAGACATGGTCCCACTGTTGCTTCTCATTTTAAATGGGTTCTGAAAGTTTGCTAAATACGTCCATCTTAGCTTAAGAATTGTGTGAAAACATCTCTTCTGCCAGGACCAAGCATCTCATCATCTGTGGTCACAGAATTCCCTAATTTGGAATAAAGCCCACAGGAATTTTGGCATCAGCAACTACAGTGCTCAAACAGATCTCAAGCTCAATGTTTTCTGAGGCAAGACATCTCTTTAAGCTGGGCTGGTCTTTCAGTATGAAGAAGCGAAGGGCAGAATATCTTTTGTCTGAGCCAAAACAAAACAAAACCCCAGCAAGAAGAGTCATTCTCTGAACAGTTGTTTGTACTGCCATTAGGATCTGGTACTTCGTTTATACCCTTAACTTAAAGATCATAAATCTAGACAGTCTTGGTAACTGTACAGCAGTTTGCTATGGTTTGAACCATATGGATAGAAGCTTAAGGCTGTGAAACTTCATTTATTGCACTAGATTTCTTCCCACTGGACTTTATTTATTTATTTATTTATTTATTTGAAAACCTTATTTTACAGAAGTTTCATGTGTTTTTTGTGATCTCTGAACCTCACTCAAATGAGTTTTTGCTGCTACTCAGAGATCCGATTAAATTTTTTTAGAACTGAGTAGCTTGGCAGTAACTCCACCCCCTCCCACATACTGTGCATGTCATAGAATCCCAAGTTACCATTCCTTGTGTTTCATTTTGTCCACTGAATGAGTTACTCCTCTCAGTGTGCTCTAAAATTGAGTAATAATAATAATAATAATAATAATAATAGGATTTATTTATATGCCGCCCAATCACTGGGAATCCGGTCGACTTACAACAGAAGGGATAATAGACGGTTCCCTGCCCTCAGGCTTACAATCTAAAAAGACATGACACAAAAGGAGAAGGGAATGGTGAAGGGGGGAGGGAATCAGGTCCAGCATTCTTCTCTCCCTCTGAGGCCTGAACCAAGGCAGATGGACTGGAGGGAGGGCTCTTCTTTTTCAGGCTAGCCCTGGTGGAGCTGGGCCTGCCTGATCAACTCCCTCACAGGCCGGAAGATGACAGTTATGGAGGGAGACGTCTCTTCCTGGCTAGCCCTGATGGAGCTCGGCTGGCTGGTCAACTCCCTCGCAGGCTGGAAGATGACCGTTATGGAGGGAGGAGTCTCTTCTTCCAGGCTAGCCGTGTGAGCTCGGCGTGCTGGTCAAACTCCCTCGCAGGCTGGAGATGACAGTTATGGAGGGAGGAGTCTCTTCTTCCAGGCTAGCTGATGGAGCTGGGCCTGCCTGGTCAACTCCCGCAGCCAGAGGATGCAGTTATGGAGGGAGAGTCTCTTCTTCCAGCAGCCCTGATGGAGCTGGGCCTGCCTGGTCAAAAACTCCCTCGCAGGCGGAAGATGACAGTTATGGAGGGAGGAGTCTCTTCTTCCAGGCTAGCCCTGATGGAGCTGGGCCTGCCTGGTCAAACTCCCTCGCAGGCTGGAGATGACAGTTATGGAGGGAGGAGTCTCTTCTTCAGCTAGCCCTGATGGAGCTGGGCCTGCCTGGGCACTCCCCTGCAGGCCAGGATGGCAGTTTTGGGGGAGGATCCCTCTTCCAGCTAGCCCTGATGGAGCTGGCCGCCTGGTCAACTCCTCGCAGGCCGGAAGATGACAGTTTTGGGGGAGGAGTCTCTTCCAGGCTAGCCTGATGGAGCTGGGCGCTGCCTGGTCAACTCCCTCGCGGGCCGGAAGATGACAGTTATGGAGGGAGGAGTCTCTTCTTCCAGGCTAGCCCTGATGAAGCTCGGCGTGCCTGGTCAAACTCCCTCGCAGGCTGGAAGATGACAGTTATGGAGGGAGGAGTCTCTTCTTCCAGGCTAGCCCTGATGGAGCTGGGCCTGCCTGGGCAACTCCCCTGCAGGCCAGAGGATGGCAGTTTTGGAGGGAGGAGTCTCTACTTCCAGGCTAGACCTGATGGAGCTGGGCCTCCTGGTCAACTCCCTCGCAGGCCGGAAGATGACAATTATGGAGGGAGAAGTCTCTTCTTCCAGGCTAGCCCTGATGGAGCTGGGCCTGCCTGGTCACTCCCTTGCAGGCCGGAAGATGACAGTTATGAGTAGTGAGTAGTGTTTTTTTTATCTCTGTCTCCTTTAACATCTTATCTTTTGCCCTCCTTTGTCTTGCCTCTTTTCTTCTACTGTTGAGCAAAAGAAAAGAAAATCTTCCAGTTTACTTCAGAAGTCTTCTCCCTTTCCCTCCTATGGCCTCTACTCTGCTCAAATGCTGCTCCACCTGTGGACGCAAAGTTTTGTGGTCTGACACTCATTCTGAGTGCCTGTATTGTCTAGGAGAGGGGCATATTACCCAGCATTGTTCAATTTGCTAGGGTTTTAATAATAATAATAATAATAATAATAATAATAAAATTTATTTATATGCCGCCCTTCTTAGAATCAGGGCGGTGTACAACAAAAGGCATACAACAATATAATAATACAAACATAATTTAAAAACAGTACAGTACAATAAAAACAATTAAATTCGTGCCAGCTTGACAATGCTGACAGACGGGGGGAGAGGGGAGAGCATACTGGGGCGAAATAGTCAGGGGTAGGCCTGCTCGAAGAAGTAGGTTTTCAGCCCCTTCTTAAATTGGGCTAGAGAGGTGGCTAAGCGGAGCTCAAGGGGCAGCGAGTTCCAGAGGTTGGGGGCCGAGATGGTGAAGGCCCTCCTAGAGGTGGAAGCTAATCTAGCCTTTGGAACTCTTAGAAGTTGCTGCCCAGATGATCTGAGTGTGCGGGGCGGATTATATGGAGAGAGGCGGTCCTCCAGATAACCTGGGCCCAAGCCATTTAGGGCTTTTTACTACCCAAGTCATTAAAAATGGAACTTCTTGCCCAAAGGTTCACCTTTGGGAGATGTTTGTCCGGGTTTCAGAGCAAACATCAGTTCATAAATTGCTCTTTACTGCTTTTATGACTGTCACTAAACTACAAGCAGAGTCAAAACTGTATTCTACTCCAGTGATTTTGGGACCACCAACTCTGATATCTTTGGTATTGTCAACTGCAGTGTCTCATTCAGATACTCCGGCTACTTCTATTACCACCCCACTGTCTATTGTAGTATCAGTGGCTGGGGTGTCATTTCCGATGGCTATTGCTGCTCATTGTCCTGCAAAGAATTTCAGACTTGAGTCAGCATTGATTTTAACTGTTCCAAAAAAGCTAGGACAAAACAGGCATCATTGCTCTGAAGAACCAGGATCAATTTTGGAACCAAAAGAGAAGGAGTTTATTGTATTGACTTTGCTTCTGCAATAGACGTGGGATTTAACTTTAAGAAAGTGGATCGCCAGGGAGTATGCAGCCCATTTGCGACTTGGACTTCTGCCTCTTCTTTTCAAGAGTCAGAAAATCCCTGGTGATGGGAAAATGCGATAAGATCTGCCTTCTGAAAGTTACATCGCACTTCTATTGCGAGAGCAAAGCCTATAATGCAATAAACCAGGGTTAGGCAACCTTTTTGACCCAGGGGCTGGGGTTGCTGCCCCTCAGACAACTCGGGGGGGGGCAAAAAAAATTAAATAATTTATTAAAAAATTAAATAAATAAACCTGGACAAATGTAGGACAAAAATGTAAAATGGAGGACACTTTTTTATTAAAAACATGGAGGACACGCAAAAATCTGCTGATTTTTTAAAAAATGTTAATATAAATGCATGTTTCTGAGGCTTCTATAGACAATTGCACCCCCTTGCCCCACTTGCCCCACTTGCCCTCCCTTGCTCCTCCTTGCCCCCAATTGCTCCTCCTTGCCCCCCTTGCCCACCGCTTGCCCTGCACCAGAGGTCCCCCTGCGCCGGAGGCCAGAGGACCCCACACGCCTGTGCCGGAGGCCAGAGGCCCCGGCAGCAATCTGCGGCAGGGCCGGGCTGGGGCCGGTCCCTAGGCCTCGGCAGGCCGCAGGTTGCCGACCCCTGCAATAAACTTTCAAGAATGCAAAGCAGGCCAGAAAGCCTCTGAATTGTCTTTCCCAATACCAGCAACTTAGCCTTCTGAGTCAGCATCTAATAAACAGATTCGTACTGTGTCAGTTCCAACAGTTTTCTGAGAAAGGTGAACCTATTCTGGCCTCCACATTTGGACCAGCAAGAGCTTTCCCCTCCATGTCAATAAGTGCAATTGTCTTCTTCGAGAGGTCACCTGCACCCTCACACAAACCCAACCTACTCCCCTCTTTCAGGTCCCTGCCAATCTCTTTTGGCTGACTGGGAAACTGAGAGAATGGTAGCTTTGTGGGTTAGGACATACATGGTATACGGGAGGGGAGGGGGTTTCCGCCAAGCTACTCAGCTCTGCAACATTCTGTTGAAGTCTCTAAAGGCACAAAAACCCATTTCCACAGAACCACAGTTACAGGTAAGCAACCCGTTTTTATCGTTACATCCAAACTATACCATTTTCTAATCAGCACAGATGATAAACAAGGCATGAGTCACATAGTCTTCTGTTCTTATGAAAAGTCCATTCCAGCAGTAGTTGTATCCCTTCTCTTGCTCAGAACGAAAATTCTGAAAGCACTCCCTCTTCTTTATTTCATTATTTTTCTTTATAGCAATTTCGCTCTCACCATAGCTTGCAAAAAGAAACAGCTTTAAATAATATTTATGTCACTAATTATGTACCTTCTGAATACACTTGAAGTCTAGGAAAAAGACATATGTTGTTGCATATCTTATCTTCCTTACCATTGTTCACATTACTTTTTAAGCATCCCACAGAATAACACACATTATCTTCTGAAAATCACTACTTAAGAACTCCACACATATTGTATAGATGAGTTCTGTCAGTATTACTTCCTCTTCTTTCCCCTCTAAAAAGATTATGATGGAATTGTGTTCTCTCATCTTGGCATCCACACAGCCTGATTAATTTTTTCCTGCTGCAGTCACTGCCTGCTCAGATTAAAATGACCTACAGCCTAGTAAGTGCTGAACTGCATGATGTATGCTTTCTCATTCTTGTACACTCATCACAGTCACCCATGTGTAATGCAGCTGTTGTGCTAGACTGCAGCTGTGGGATGTAACAACTGGATGCCATGTTCTCTCCACAACACTAGACCTGTTTTGTAATGCAGCAACAGGAAGCTATGAGTAGGAGAGTAAATCGACATTTCCATATAAAAGAAATGAATTGTAAATTGTAGCTCAGACCTACTTCATTTTGTCATTGAACTGTAATAGCTACACTCTTTTGGATTGGTTTTGTTAATAGTAAGCACAATTATTTATTCCTAAGTACACATGTTTAAAGTGCCATAATGATGTCAGCTAATATTGCATCTGCATCAGTCTACACTTACTTCATTCTTAATTGGGGCAAGGAATGCTTCATTCCTCAGTTGAAGTAGCAAAACATCTGAATATTTATCAAGAAAGTATCTAAGGCACACTGCTGATAGTTCTGTGCTTTTTTGAAACTTGTAAGTAGATGTTTTTAATACGATTGATTGGTTTTTTATTGTTATGCTGTCCATTGTTCTGGCTCTGTTTTCTTTTGGCTTAGATGGTGATGGGTCCTATATTGGGAGAAAGACAGGATATAAATAAAATAAAAGCATGATTATAATTAAAATTAGATTGAAACATTCTGTAGGAGCCCAGCTGCTTCACAAAGGCGTGTCCTTTGAAAATTGTGTTCTTCATGATCTTTTTGACTCACTTTGTGCCTGTTTAGCTCATCTTCAGAAATGTATAGAGCAATGCAATCTTTTGAAGGTATTCCTGCCCCATCCGTACTGCATATGCTTCAGGCACTTCCCATTCAAGCCGCTTTATTTATCTTTTGTTAATTCCAACAGCACCTGAATGAGCTTCTTCTAAGAACATAAACTGAACATATTAAATTATCCACTTTCCTTCTTTTTTTGGTGTTTATTTCATTTATTTTCCTTACCTTATACTGCATTTCTGTATTTTTTTCCCCATTTTATTTATTATATTTTCTTTGTCAAAAGAACTTCTCCCCAACCATTCATGAGCATATAGCATTGGTGGGCTTCTTTAATAAGCACTATCAATACAGGAAGAAAATTCCCTAAACTGACAAGCAGATTGTCTGCCCTGAAGGAAATCATGGAATGAATGTGTGTGCAGAACAGGCTGCAGTATTTGTAAGGACAGAAATGAGAAGGAAAGGACAGAAGAAACTATTTGTCCAACTCCACCATCAGGTGTTGGTCACTTGTCCTCAGTGTGGCTCAAACTTTTCCATCCCAGTTAGGGAAGAAAAGACCTTTGTCTTTTATGGCCACTCTTAACCAAATCACAGCTTCCCAGCCCACTTACTCCGGCAAAGCTTGATCTTCCCTTAGTCTTGTTGGCTCTCAGCCCAAAAGAAAATCCTCCTGCAAAAACAGACAACCCAGCTGTTAGGTATAAAGGTGAGCAAAGACCTGCCCCTCCTTCCTCTACTAACAGCAAACAGCCCAAAGCACACACAGAGACAATAATGAGCCAACCCTTGTGGATGGCTCAAAACTTTCCAGCCCACAAGATTCAGGACCCCTTTTCCATTCCACTCCTCTCCCACCAAGAAGACAGGGAAAGGAAAAATCTACACAGGCAAGAGAGACAGAGACCCAGCCTCTCCCTTGCGTACCTGGGAGCACCCAGTACCTCCTCCTCTCCTTTAGAAGTTGGAGGGAAAAAAGAATCCAAACCTGCTGTCTGTTTCGAAGGAGTTCACCCCCCTTTGCCTTGCCCAACCACAGATCCACACGGGAATAGAAAAGAATTCCCTTCTCAGAAAAACAAAGCCCTCACCAGCTTGTCAAGAAATCCCCATGCTAAGAGGACAGACCCAACACTAAAATTTCCCACTCCACAGGCTCCCTTCCCACCCTTAGGCAGGTGAAAGAGAGAGAGAGAGAGACAAAGAATCCACCACTTTTCTTTAAAGTATCTAGCCAAAACTATAACTCCCAAGTCCATAAAACACCGCTGCCTACCATGTGATGATCCCCAAGGGCCAAGAACAGGGTATTGTTTGGCCGCTTGGACCTCAGGGATCATCACATGGTGGCAGTGGTGGGATCATCACAACAGTGAAGAAGTTGAGCTTCCATCCTCTCCAATGAGTTCTTCAAATTATAAGTCTGCTTGATACCACCTCATTATGGCCTTACAACCCTGGTGGTTCACATCAGCATAAGTCAGCAGCATTTCCATCTTCTTCCTCTTCTAAGAAAGGTTCTGCAGCCTACAAGTGTAGGCCTCAATACCTTAAGAAGTGCCAGCAGGAGTCATCAAAGTATCATCTCTGACTTTCTGGAGTATGATGACCTTGCTACTAGTCGACCACCATGTCATATGGCATCATTCAACAACAGGCCCAGGGTCCTTGACATTGACAAGCCAGGTGAATGTGGCGGTCAGGAGTGCCTGTTACCGGCTTCAGCTGATACGTTAGCCGCGCCCTTTCCTGGAGGTAAGGGACCTGGAAACTGTAGTACATGCACTGGTAACTTCACGACTTGGTTTCTGTAATGTGCTCTACATGGGGCTACCCTTGTGCTTAGTCTAGAAACTTCAATTAGTATAAAACATGGCAGCCAGGTTAGTCACCGGAAAATCTAGGAATGACCAGATAACACGGTTCTAAAGTCACTGGCTGCCTATTAGTTTCCGGGTGCAGTACAAGGTGTTGGTTATTACCTTTAAGGCCCCTACATGACTTGGGTCTAACCTATTGAAGGGATCGCTTACTTCCATACAATCCACCCCACACACTCTGGTCCTCTGGGAATTTATTGCAGCCTTTAAAGACCAGATTAACTTCACCTCCCACAGGACCTTTTCTGCATCTGCTTTCAAGCTATGGAACAGTCTGCCGGAGGAGATCTGTCAAATTACCAACTTGCTGTCAAGACCAAATAAATTCCCTGGCCACAGAATGATTACCCCTTCACACCATGTATTTACTACCACCCTGCCTATGTCATGTTTATCATTTATTATAAATTGATTTTAAAACTCTTTTAATTGTAATATATTTAATTCTTTTTAAGGGGGGAGGGAGATTGTAATTTTATGTATTATATTGTATGTGGACGTTTTAGTGTGAGCCGCTCTGATTGCTACAGAAGAGCAGGATATAAATCAAAGTTTATTTATAGTATTATTATTTATATATTTTTAGGAGGGCTATACAATAGAATTCTGGAGTCTTAAGGAGTCTGTTGCATAAGTTGCCACACTGTTGCAACAGAAAAGTACTGTCGAGCCTGTCACTGTCTCCCAGCTATATCGGGGAGTCTTCTCCCACTTCATTGTCACCAAGAAGAATGGAGGATTATGTTCCATCCTGGACCTTTGACACATCAACTTTTGCATATGACTGAGACATTTCAGAATGGCTAAGCTTAATTGCATCTTTCCCCTGATGCAGGAGGGTGATGGTCAAAACTTTTCTGAGGGGATTTACCAGTGTTAATCCTCCATTTCTGTCCTCAATCCATCTTGGAGTCTTGCACTTGTCCTGTAGTAGATGAGAATTAATTCCTTTGAAACTCTTGCCACTTGCAGTATAAGATTGTTGATACAGAAGATGGCCATCCTAGTTGTAGGATAACTAATTAGCTAGGTGAACTTCTGTGTGATGCCCCTCTTTTTACAGTTCCACACAGACAAAATCATATGAAGACTCTTCAGATAATCACCTTTTACTTAAACTAGTATCACTGTTCCATCTTCCTTAGGACATACGCCTTTGCATGTTTTATCCTATACTTGCAAGTGGGAGGAATGAACATTGCTCCCCAGCTGGGAAAAGAATATTGGGCTTCATCAGGAATCATACAGAAACTTTTAGGACGTAATAAAGACTGTGCTGTGAAACCAAAAGAAATGGGGTGTTGGATCTTGTTCCAATACATCTCTAAATGTGTTACAAGCACCATCATACCTAACAAGGAAAACGCTACTCACACAAGTTAAAGGATATTCTGTGAGAACAATTACAGTGTCCTCAGCTTTTCTAGCAGGTGTACCCTGACATATGGTATATTAAACAGCTACATTTGTAAAATACTACAGACTTAATGTCAGGGTTCAGGCAGCTACTTCATTTGGATATGGTTTTTTAGAAAATTCTCAAACATGGCACTTGCACCATCCAGGTACACAGCTTGCTAGTCTCACACATTTGTGGGTCACAAAAACCACAAAGAAGAACAGTTGGTTAAGTGTAATTGTACAGTAGTTCTTCAAATAGAAGCATAGAATCATAGGGAAGAGTGGACTGTATATAATACTGATTCAGCAGACAAGAACTAAGGATTTTAGTGTTGGAACTAACTGGAGAATGCACAGTAAGGATGTGAAGGGTGGGGATTACAAGCAAAAGACCACCCATAAGGTCACCTAAAATAGACTGAGCACATCCAGTTCACAAAACTTGGTAAACTTAAAAGATTTTATGAAGTGTGAAATGTTTTGGTATGAAATTTCTGCTTTAGTCACAAATAAGAGTAAAATGCCAGGATTGTAGATCCAAAGAAAAATGGGAAGAGACAATAATTAGTAATTAGCACTTGTACTAAACAGTGAAATCAGACCTCATAAATAAACATATCCCATTTCACTTCCTCCTTCTCAGTGATATCAGGTTGCAACGGATTGTTAAAAGAAATCAGTTTTAAAAAGGTAAAAACCACCTTCTTAATATTTCAACTTTTGAGACTGTTCATTTACCTCAGAGAAGACTTCTCTGTTGGCAGCTGAAAAAAGCCTTCAAAGGAAAAAGATTCAGAAAGCAATTTTTGTTTATTGTCTGATACCTGATACTAACATGAAAGAAGAATCATAGTGATTTCCCAGCAGTCAGGGTCCTAACCTCCTGTATTTTGGGTTAAGCTCCTCCTATTCGCTCCTGTAGGCAGGGACAATAAACAAAAGACCGGCGCCTATATAGGGAGGAGCTAATGCCCCTAGGCCTCAATCTTGTTCCTGCCTACGCTCCTAGCAGGATGTGTCTCTTCGAGCCAGTGAAGTTTTTCCTTTCTCCAAAAGTGGTTTGAGAGTTTTCTTGGCCTTCCCTTCTTCTCCTCTCTCCTGCCTTTCCCCCCTTCCTTGGTGCTGGCTATGGCAGAGGACCCCAGAGCACTGGCTAAGGGTCATCCTTAGCTCAGGGTCTGCCAGCTCAACAGAGAGAGACGGCTTCAGAGGGAGACCCATTGGGATGTGTTTGCTGTTGCTCTGCAGCTTCTTCACTACAGCCACTCCAGTCCTTTTCTTCTCTTCGTTTCTCTTGCTGCCTTGGAAGCATGAAGAAAGACTTAATATGGGAAGAGCTCCCAGGATTGGAGAAAGATCTTGGCTTTGCCAATGACTCTCTCTCCTCCAAAGCTGCCCCCTTTCATGGTGGGAGCACAGGAGATTTCTGCAAACAGCATTGCAGCACATGGGAGCCGTGGGAACAGATGGTGAGGGATATCCCCTCCATGTCTCTGTTTCTCCACATCACCTCTGCCCAGCCTGTTTAAGGTCAGGGAACTGTAAGGAAACTGGCCAGAAGTTGTGGAAACTTCCCTGCTCAGCCCATTTGGGCCAGAGTTCAGAGAACAGGCCAGCCAAAAGCCATGGCAAAGGATTTCTCTGCATTACCTCTGCACAGCCTGAAACAGGGCCAAGGTCAGAGAGGCAAGCCAGCCAGAAGACACAGGAAGAGGTTGAGTACCAGGGGCCCTCTCTCTCCAGCCACCAAAGAACCTTTGCCAGATCTAATGCCCTCGCTCAGGGCAAGCATTGCCATGAGGCCTCTGCCATGGCCATTGCAGGCACTATGCCTAGCATAAGGTTTGGGACTCTGCCAGGAAGGCAGATGGGGGCATAAACCCTTGGTCTTCCCCTTCCTTCCCATCTCTGGCCCCAATGGCACCCAGGACCCCAACAGGTGTGTGGGATCTTTTTGCAGACTGGGAAACACATGGTGGTGTTGCCAGGGCTCCTGCACATTCCTTTTGAATTTTTATAATGAGATGGTGTGTAAGGAAGCAGAGGACTCCTCCTCTATGTTGTACAGCCGCATGGCTGTAAAGGAAGCTGGACTTGGCCCAGCAGGAGCTGAAGCTTCCAACTCTAAAATGGTATTTTTTGGCTGCCACAGAGCATCCCACAAAAAGCACAAAATGGCTTCATGTCCTCCCCAGAGGGAGCATGGCCTCTGCCACCCACTTCTAAACAGAGGCTAGAGGGCCATCTATCAGGTATGCTTTGATTGAGAGTTCCTGCATGGCAGAATGGGGTTGGACTGGGTGGCCCTTGGGGTCTCTTCCAACCCAAGGATCCTATGAGAGAGCACATGGATACAAATCCTCCTGTGTTCCCTCCCCAAAAATTACAACAACAAAAAGGGGGAAACCACTTATGGATATCATGGATGGAGAGTTCCCTTCACCCCCAATTGTGTTTGGCTGCCCCTAACTGTGGCACTCTTGAGAGAGCAACTTGAGCGCTTGGCCTCTCCTTTGCATCAGAGATTATCCTTTCACAGGATACAGACATACCTCAGGTAAATGTGGAGCCATGTCTCTCACAGCAGCCCCTCTGCCCTTCCCAGCTACCTATGCAAGTGGGAAGGGAGTTGAGGACCAAGCCAGCTTCTATAATGCAGCCAGGTTACTATAAACCTGCCTGAGATTAAAAGGGCTAAGCTGTAAACCCCAGCTTGAAGTTGGGACTGTCTCAAACATAAATAAAACAAAATGACCTGTGAGTATCAGGGCTACACTACAGGCCATATGCAGCTATCTACCCATAGTTACAAATGGTCTTCAGTCACTGCTAACTTAAGAACAGTTTCCTCAGTACCTGGAATAAGCTACTGCCCAGGCAGCCTCCCTTGATGGGGCAAAGCAAGGAGGGGAGAGCACCCACAGCAACAGGTCTGGAAACTCAGATTTACAAGAGATACTGGTTAACATTTTCTGGTGTTCATTTTATTACTGTTAGCCCATGAGGTTTGAGTGTGCTGTTTCTGCTTACCCCCCTCTCCTTTTTTCCAGGCCAGAGAAGATGCCTGGAAACTAATTCAACAAGGGAAGGGGCTAGCCATAAGCCAACATGATGACTTTTCTTCCTTCCTCATGGGCCTCCATCCTTGTCTCCATTAAGGCCAGAGCCTTTTTGCCTTAGCTGGAACAGTCTAAGACATAAGATGAACACATGGTTCTACCTCCTTTGTGCAAACTGTTATCAGCCATAGCACTTCTCATTAAGAGCATAAGCTTTAACAATACAGATTCATTTAAATGCTAATAACCAGGGTGACTCAAGCAAGGAGAAGGCCTCTAGTCACTCAGCAGACCTCTAATGCTTACATTCATTGAGGATCTTTGGTAAAAACATCTCGTATGAGGTGATAGATATATTGGATTAAGGTGACCAACCAAGCTCCATTTTAGTGGCAAAAGGATTATGTTCCTGTTATAAAACACAGGGAACCTTAGTCAGCTAGCCTCAGAAGAGGTGGCTCCCCTTGCCTTCCCTTCTTTCATAGGAGAGATGTCTGTTAAAGGGAAGAAACTAAAAAATACAGTTTCTTCCATGAGATGGTTCTCATTAATACAGAGGGTTAAGAAAAATTCTTATCAAAAACAAACAAACAGCCTCCTCTCCATGGGGGGGGGGGAAACCCCCCTTCCTCCCTGAGTGTTTTAAAACAATATAATCAGGTTTTTCTGCTAAGGGGTTGCTTCAAATCCATTCAGACATCCTACAGAGCCCTGAGGGGTCTGCCACAAAGATCACAATTACCTCTTACCTTGTCTAGATAGTTGCATTTTAAATAAGAATGCCTGCTGGTGGGCTTGCCATTCAACTGCTCCTTGCCTTGGATAGGCCTATTATAACAAGGTCTATCATGCATATGATGAGTTGGGCTCAAGGCCATGAAGGTTCATGCTGCCAATCTCTTTCTTTTAGTGGTCTCAGGGTGCTACAATATTCCTTTGCATACTGTTGGACATGCTTTGATTGCGATTTCCTGCATGGCAGGGGGTTGGACTTGATGGCCCTTGTGGTCTCATCCAACTCCATGATTCTTGTACAGTATTTTATTGTTATAAGGTTAGCTGCTGTGTGGGTGAGTGCCTTATCCCTGAGTGGGTTTTCATGCCAAGGTCTGGTCCAAACAGCACCATTGTCCACTTCCTTCTGAGGCTGGGAAAATGGACTTCCTAGTGCCTATGCCTTGTTTTCTGCTAGCACATGTGCTCAGATATAAGCACCAAAATAGTAAAATCACAGTTTGAATATATATATATATATATATATATATATATATATATTCAAACTGTGATTTTACTATTTTATACAGGAGACTCCATTTTACTATGCTATTATATTTTATGTGACTTGCTCTTCCATGGATTTGGTATCCATGCAAAGTCCTGAATCCAACTCCAGTACATATCGAGGGCCCACTATACTATTTAAATTTTAGGTTTGTTTTCCTTTGACAGATCCTTTTTGTGGAGAAAGTTCTCGCCTCGAAATTAGATACCAGAGGGCTATCCTTGCTAAGCCCTCTGTTCCCATTTCATGACTCCTTAATCAGTAGTTCATTCAGCCGGGAAACCCCTCAGCCTTCATACAGGTTGATGATAGTCTGCTACATGGAGTTGGGGTGATTTTTGAAGCCTCTAGACAAGTTCATCTTCAGATGAAATCAGACTTAATTCTGAACACAGGCCCTGTTAACACAGAGTGCATCCACGCTTCTGCATGGACTCACCAATGTCTGTGAGATAAAGGTTAATCCAGTGTCTCCCTTGCCTAATCATGGAATTAGTTTTATTTACACAGGTTCACAGATGTTCCAGTAAAGAACTGCACATTGTTTTGAAATATTAGTTGGTCAGACATAAACATTCCTCTTTCAGAGTGGTAAGTCTTAATTGCGACACGTAAAATCACCTTAATATCACCTTCAATATAACCAGTTGACAAGGTGATCAGTGATTGGGTGGAAGCGGCAATAGGTCCAGATTAGATCAGGTTCTATTCTGATTGTTCACATAATCCACCATAATCCACCTTTTAGACAAGTTCTCATCGACTGCTTCAGGTTTTCAGTGGCTGACATGCTATAGTCCATCCAAGATGACATTAAAAAGGGACTTAGACCCAACATGGTTATAAGGCAGGTATCTGCCATCACGTCGGTTCTGCTCCATAAGAGAGCAGCTAGAATGGCGGCCACCCTCACATTAAGAGGCTGTTGAGGGGAGTTTCCATCAGGGCAAGCCCACCAGATATCGTTTTCCATCTTGGGACGTGAACACAGTCTTAAAGGCGCTGATGGTTGGGCCGATCAAGTCCCTTCGGGAGGCCTCCCTCAAGGCCATCTTCCTCACGGTCATTACCTCCACCAGATGGGTGTCAGAGCTGGGGCCCTGTCAGTATGTAAAGACTAGTGTATTTTTAGGTCAGTCTCAGTGTGCCTTCGTCCAGACCCTACCATCGTGCCTAAGGTCAACTCAGCCTTTCAGGTGTCCCAGGACATTCTCCTGCCTTCATTCTGCCCCAATTCTAAGAAGGACTTGAAAAAGACCTGGCACACATTGGATGTGCGCAGAGCCCTCAAAATCTACATCAAGAGGACTTCAGCCTTAAGGTCATCTGAGATGTTGTTCATTTCCTTTCTCCCAGGCTCTTTGGGGTGCAAGGTATCTGCCTCGACTCTGACTAGGTGGATCAGGTTGTTTATTCAAGAGAGCTACCGAACTTTTGATCTCACTCCACCCGAGGGGGTGATGGCACACTCAACCAGGAGTGCATCTACCTCTGCGGCCCTGGCCACTCGCGCCTCCCTGTCAGACATTTGAAGGGCGGCCACATGGAAGTCGCCTTCAACCTTCATAAGACATTACAAACTGGATGTGTCTCAGTCCGCTGAGGTGTCATTTGTAAGGAGGGTCCTCCAACAGATTGTGTCGGGGGCCACAGTCTCCCAGCAGCACTTCCCTCCCAGTTTGAGAGGGCTTTTGTAAATCCCAGAATACAGGAGGTTAGGACCCTGTCTGCTGAGAAAACGAACGTTGGTACTTACCCATGATACGTTCATTTCCAGCAGACAAGGGTCCTAGCATCCTGCCCACCCGGGTGCTGCCTGCGGCCTCTGACCCTGCCTGTTGGTGTACCTGCCTTGTTCTTCTTGTTGCTGGATTGGTTTTTCTGAGTTCTTGTTTGTTAGAATCATAGAATCGTAGAGTTGGAAGAGACCACTAGGGCCATCCAGTCCAACCCCCTGCCATGCAGGAAATCCAATTCAAAGCATCCCTGACAGATGGCCATCCAGCCTCTGTTTAAAGACCTCCAAGGAATGAGACTCTATCACCCTCCGAGGGAGTGCATTCCACTGTCGAACAGCCCTTACTGTCAGGAAGTTCTTGGACTAGTTTTTTCTGAGGTGTTCTAGTTAACCCTTAGCTGATGTTACTAAAGTTCAGTTCCTTGATTTACCTTACTAGTCGCTTGGCTTGTTATTGACTGAGGCCCAGGGCGGTTAGCTCCTCACTATATAGGGGCCGGTCTTTTGTTTATTGTCCCTGCCTACAGAAGCTAATAGGAGGAGCTTAACCCAGAATACAGGATGCTTGGACCCTCGTCTGCTGGAAATGAACGTATCACGGGTAAGTACCAACGTTCGTTTTGTGCTCTGTCTTAATGGAGCTGAATTCTTTGCTAGGGATAATTTCCTTAAAATCACTGGTTACATTCAAGAGCCATTTTTACAAAGACTATTTTAAGGAAATACAACACCCTTACAGCAAATGAAAGATACAAAGGGAAGGAAGTTGATGATATGGTTTTGTTATAAGCAAATATATACTTGGATTTCTTATTTTATCAATATAAATCATGGCCTCAGACACTACAACCTGATCTTGAAAGAGCATCAAATAACTAATTATACTTGTCCAATAAAATGCAAGCTAAATGTACTGCAGTCCCCCATCTCCCCCCCCCCCCCCCCCCAGGTATTTCATGTAAGTGCTTTTTCTTTCTTTCTTTCTTTCTTTTAGAATTGGCTTGATCCTTCAAAGGAAATCAAAAGACAAATTCATAGTAAGTACTTCCATCTTTGAGAGTATTTTCATATTGTTTCTCAAATGAAGTATTGAATGTGGAAGAAAGCCGGTCATGATAACTTTTGAGTAGTATCTTTGTATTAACTCATAAGTTCAGTTGCCTGTCCAGAAACTGGATTCTTCACATTTATCTGCAATGGATGGAGATTCCAGTGATGGAAGACACCATCAACACATGAAAGAATTTATAAACAATATAGGTCAGGAGCAGCCAACTTGTAAAATAATATATCTGAAATGTGATACGTTGACAAAAATATTTTAGTAGTGTATGATCTGTTACAGCAGTGACAGCTACTAAGATGGTTCATTAGGTGTCTATCAATGCTGCATTGCTCTAGAAGGGGGATTACTCAAGTATATATGGTAAGTAGCTATAATCTGAATTTGGATGCAGTAAAAATAAATGGTTGTCATTTTCCCAGAGATCTGCTACCCTTTGTTCAGATTTTAGCCTTTGCGTTATATTCCTCCATATTACATTTGTAATTGAACAATCTCTTCAAGGAGAAATACAGTGCACCCGTGTCATACGTGGCTTTCAGCATACACGGAAATCCGCGAGGGAGCACGCAGGGCGCAAGGGGCAGCGCGTCTCATTAAGACTTATGGGGCTCGCACCCATGTCGTGCGTGTGCCGCCACGCCATGCACAAACCCTTTTTCAATGGGGCTTGAGCATACATTTTTTATGCCGGGGGGGGGGTCCGGAACGCATTCCCCACGTAAAAAAAGGGTGCACTATATATTTAATCTGATGTTTAGACTGTTGGAAACATATTGCATTTATATTTTTCACTGCATCAATAAATATTGGTTCTTAAGAGGCAGTTGTTGAATTTTTGTGAAGATCCATCTCATTCGTTCCTTTTAAAAGATTTATAAACTGGGCAACAGGATATGAAGAATGTTATGTTACCATTCACAAATATGCTTGTCATCTATGATAATACAGTGTGCCTGCATCATATGCGGGCATCTTTTACATGGCTTTCAGCTTATGCATTTCCTGTATGGCACGCGTGCTCTGATGCACTGCTTGCAGAAGCCCCGTTATTTTCAATGGGGCTCGAGCATAGGTGAAATTTGCCTTTCTCAGCGTGGTCTGGAACAGATCCCCTGCATAAGGCAAGGGACCACTGTACACTTCTTTTCAATTTGCCATTTAAGTGGCGAAACATTATATTACAGTTGATATTGTGATTTCATCTGTCTGTGAAGATACATGATAAAAATAGCATCTTCAACAGCTATCCTCTTAAATGGCCTTTTTACTCTAGAGATGAGAAGGCCAGAACTCAGTTTGTACCAAGTTACCCAATATAAAATGGAAGCTAGGAAATAATGCCACAAAATATTTAGCCCCACTTAATGATGAAAGGCAGTATCCTTTCTTTTGTACAGAGAAACGTAGCCTCCTACTGATGGTGGATCGTTACATGATAAATTGATAGATAAAGTAATGTGCTGGCATGGAAGTGAGTGGGATATTTATATTTTTTCTCAGCAGACAATGGATCACTAATTAAACAGACACAAATCCTCCTTGCCATTCAACAACAGAACAATACATAGATTAACATGTAAATCACTTCTCCCAACCTAGAGTCATACAGTATATATATATACCCCACTCACTTCCATACTAGCATTCTCTGAAAATGCCAGCCACAGATGCCAGTGAAACTTCAGGAATAAACACTTCTAGAACACGGCCACATAGCCTGAAAAACCCACAAAAAACTATGGATTACACCCGTGAAAGCCTTTGACTTCAGGTTGTAAGTGGTTGTTTATCACTTTAACTGTATTTTGATATATCAGAAATGAATTTACTTCCCTGATTTAGTTTCCGCAGAGGTTCCGTTCTGCCCCTCCGGATTAAAAAAAAGGCCTCAAGTCCCATGGTTTTCATTGACCGCATGCAACTTGGTTGCTTTACCACACCTGCATTGTTAGGAGTAATGGGGCTTGCTTTCTGCAGATGCAAGCCCACGGATGGCAAGCCCATGGTTGGGGCAGGCAGGCTGTAGTAAGTTGTTTTACTACAAATCTAAATTGATGTCTACAGTGTAACAGTCTCAAATGACCTGATTCTTTGAATCTGTAAATTAGTAAAATCAGTCATAAAGTGTTTCATTAATCTCATTGAGTAAACAGCTTCCTAACTCGCTGAAGTTGTAGAGTCATCTAGTCCAGTAGAAAAGACTGGACTTTCCCAAAGATTTCAGAAGCAAAATTAAGTATTTTATCAGTTCTGCAAAATACTCAAATTGTTCATGCAGTGGAAATATTGATTACCGTATATCCTTGACTATAAGTCGACCTCATGTATAAATTGAGGGCAGGTTTGGGGACCAAAATTATGGATTTTGATATGACCCCTGGATAAATCGAGGGTAAAACTTAGGGGCATGTCACAATGGATCTAAAGGATGAAGCAAAAGGAAATAATACCAAAGAATTTACAGAATTCCAGTAGGCATAACTGTTTGAGCTCACCCTAAAGACTCCATAGATGAGAGAGCAGAAAGAGGGCCAGTGCTTCCAGTATAGATTATACTCTTGCCTTTCACCAGGGGATGGTTCCTGTGTGTATGTGTGTGTGTTTGAGTTACAGGACAGTATTTACATTGACCCATGGTTAAGTCAATTCAGGTTTTTTTGAGTGGATTTTTTGACTAAAATTTCTAGACTTATACATGAGTTAGCATTTTTGAGAAACTTATAACTTCAACAGGGACTGTGATTAGTGGATAAACTGCTCTTCTCCACTCTGCTGTCCCTCATCTTTCTATAAAATTCATCCCCAAATTTTAAAACAGTTTATGTAAATTTTTGCCTTCAAGTGTTCCCTACACCTTCTAGGACATGTATCTGGGGGGTGTGGTTTTGTTATATACGCCCTGTCATTTTAGGCCCAGAGAGGCCTTTTTTTAAAAAAGCAAAGGTAAAAAAACATTGTATGGTAAGCGTTTTGGAGTAACACCCCACCCCTCACCCCATTGATGGGGTGACTTAGGATTCTTGGATCCTCAGAAACAGCCTTGGGGGAGGGCACATGCAGCCCAAGGGCCATAATTCCTTCATCTGTGCCATAGAGGGACTGGTATTTTACCTGAGTTCTAGAATTTCAGATCAATAAAACCATTGATTGACAAGGAGTAATATCTTGATTTACTTGTGTTCATACAGAAGTACATAGAAGGGTATAAGAAAGAGAGACAGAATGGGATGATGATGATGATGATATTTTTTTATTTATATCCCGCCTCTCTACAAAATGCAATCGGGGCAGCTTACAGGATTAAAATATACACTCCAAACCTTCAACCCACCCACCCTTAAAATACAATTAAACAATGTAGAATTTAAAACATAAAGCATACTTAAAAGCAATACAATAACTGGGATGAAGTCGGAGGTCAGCAGTTAGATTTTTCCTTCCAATGGCCAGAGAACTATTCAGGAAAGTCCTGCTGGAAGAGATCCATCTTTATAGCTTTTTAAAAGCTCTTTAGAATAGTAATATGACAGATTTGGGGGCAATAGCTGAGAAGGTCCTCTGGGAGGTCGTGGACAGCCTTGTTTTACAAGGCTGTAACAATTTTTTTCCTGAGTATCTAAGTGTGCAGGGAGGATTATATGGAAGGAGGCAGTCCCGAAGATAGGTTGGACCCAAGCCGTTTAGGGCTTTAAAGGTGATAACCAACACCTTGTACTGGGCCCGGAAACTGATGGGCAGCCAGTGGACTGATCTTAAGATTGGTTTTATATGGTCTCTTCTGGATGTACCATAGACTAATCTGGCTGCCATGTTCTGACCTAATTGAAGTTTCTGGACCAAGCACAAGGGTAGCTCCATGTAGAGTGCATTACAGAAATCAAGGCATGAGATTACCAGTGTATGTACTACAATCTCAAGGTCCCTGACTTCCTGGAAAGGGCGCAGCTGGCATATCAACCGAAGCTGATAACAGGTACTCCTGACCGTCGCATTCACCTGATTTGTCATGTGAAGCGACGAATCTAGGAGCACCCCCAGACTGCGAGCATAGTCCTTTGAGGAGAGTGTGACCCCTTCTAGGACTGGAGGTTGTGTCCCGATGCCTGGGTTTGGAGCCAATACCGTCAGTACCTCCATTTTGTCTGGATTCAGCTTCAATTTGTTTTGTATAGTGGTTTGAACATTGGACTATGAACCTGGAGACCAGGGCTCTGTTCCCCACTCTGTAAAAAAAAACAAAACACTGAGTGACCTTGGACAAGTCACACGCTCTCAGCCCCAAAAAACCCTGTACTAGGGTCACCTTAGGGTTACCATAATTCAAGAGTGACTTGAAGGCACACAGCAAGAAGAAGTATTAGAAAACTTAAATAGTTTAAATAGGGTTTTGCTTTCCATAACATGTAACAAAGGAGGTAAAAGATGAAGCAAAGGAAAATAATGTAATGAATTCACAAAATTATGGTAGAGATAACTGTCCTTGCCTTAAAGGCTAGGTGGGTGAGGAGGGAGCTAGCTTGTTTTCTGCTGCTCCAGAGAGTAGGACCCGGAGAAATGGATGCAAGCTACAGGAAAATAGATTTCACCTCAACATTAGGAAGAACTTCCTGGCAGTAAGGGCTGTTCGACAGTGGAACACACTCCTTCCTCAGAGTGTAGTGGAGTCTCCTTCCTTAGAGGTCTTTAAACAGAGGCTGGATGGCCATCCGTAGGGGATGCTTTGATTGTGAGTTCCTGCATGACGGGGTTGGACTGGATGGCCCTTGTGGTCTCTTCCAACTCTATGATTCTATAGAACTGTGGTAAATGAGTTTATGTTCTCTGTCTATCTCAGGCAGCAGATTAGAAAGAATGATAGGTAGGGGATACCATGTGCTCACTGCCACTGGGTCAGCCACTTCCCCCTTAGAGCCTTTCTTCCCTCCCTCTCGCTGCTTTCTTTCTTGCTTTCTTCTTCAAGAATGAAGAAGCCTGTGTACATCACAATAGGCCACTTCATCATTAGGTGCTGGTGGATTGCTATGGGCAGAAGGGTTTTGCAAGAGAAGGTGCCTGTGGTTGCCTCATTCTCCTGTGCAGCTGCAAATGTGTATGTTCAAAGCATTTGGCCCAAGGCAGTTTGAAGGATGAAGGTGTGAACATTCGAGTGCATTGGGTTAGCTTCCTCAGGAAGTAAAATGCTTCAACCTTGCCTTGAATCTGGTAAATTTTAAGAGAATGGCCCTGTAATCTTCTCATCTTGCTGAATAATGCTTTAGGAACAAGAATTGGTACTATGCTACTGCACCTCATTCCTCCCTTTCCTGCTTCCCTCAGGGATGGTAATCCTGGTATGTTGAAATCAGTTTTCTGTTTCACACTGAGAGAATTTAAGCTGGCTGAGACTGAAATGCTAAACCCACCATACCCAGCATATGAGAGAAGGCTGTTTAGGCCTAGTGCTTGTTTTGTTAATCATAGTTTAGGAAATCAGGATCATTAATCCATACTGGTCCCTACTTATACTAGGCCTTTTATATATAGTCTTGATATAAAGTATTGTCCATACAAAAGTTAGGTGTTGACTTTTGTAAGAGGTGACTTTTAAAAAGAGGATCTGAATATTAGGCATCTTTAATATGTTGATGGCTAATGTACTGTATAGAAAAATTATTTCAACATGTTGGCTAACATTTTAGCCAGCAATGAACACTGCAGAGCTTGGCATTCAGCCTTAGCAACTATTCATTTGGCACACATTTTCATTTTAAAAGGTCATATTTGCTGCCCATACATTCACTGATTCATGAACAGAAAAGAGAGTATATGTAAAGATTTTTGCACAGCCCACAGGCCTGGATTCCAGATAACAGCCAAATCTTGAGTTATTTTTGCATTGTTTCAAGAAATCTAGCTGATTATTTCCCCTTGTCTGAAAATAACATATTTAGCAATACCTGAGCAGATGCTTCACCCAGATGTTTGTGGCTTACCAAGGCATGGAAACCAGGGTTTTTTGTTGACTACTCAGTTTCAATGCCACTTATTGCATTTATGAGGATTAGAAGCTAGCTCTGAGAGAGAGAGAGAGAAGCTAGATTTCTTAGGATTTTGAATTCTATAGCCAATATGAGTTATCTTAAACTTTTTTCATTGTAAGCTATATTGGAAGTGATTTCCTGCCAGGTATATCAGAAGTATATTAATTTAAATCCAGAATCAGTCAAGAGATAAAAACAGCACTCTAATAACAGGCCTTTTTCTTTTAAAACAGCAAAGAATAGCAAGGGAGGTAACTTGTCTTCCATGTTCTCACTAGATGTGCGTATGAGGGTGGCAGCATTTGGAGAAAGGGCCTCTTCAGACATCTTAACCTAGACAGGCTCATCTGGGATTGAAACCATGTAACAATGAATGCTTTGACATGTGCTCGTAAACAGACTGTTTACAGCAAGGGTGTTTTATGCACCCTATGACCAGTCCCTGACAGCAATCTGACTGAAGCTTTTTGAGTCAGCTAACATTTCTGAGCATTTTTAAGAGTTTACCACTGTGTAAAACATGGCCTCCCAGGTGGTGACCCAGAAGCACAGTATGGTTGATGGTAGTGAAAGCCACCAGGCAGTCCATCAGAACCAACAGGGATAGATGCCTGTGCACATTTCACTATATAGGTTCAAGGCAATCAAAGCTGTCTCCATCCTATAACCAGGCTTGAAGCCAGATTGCAATGGATTTGGACAATCTGTCTCATCCAAAAACTGAGATGCTGCCACACATTCCAGTACCTTGCTGGGAAATTAAATGTTGGATCTGGCTGGGCAACTTCATTAGCGGCTGAGTGGCTTTAAAATGTTCTGAAGCTATGGACTTATGCTAAATTAGATGAATATGTCTCCCTGGTTCTGCCTACAGAAACTTTTCCTTGACTGTTTGTATTCCTTTTTGGAGAGACTTCTCAGTCATGACAGGTAGCTAGTGGGAGATGCTATAGTCTACTGATTGGGTTGCCTGGGCTATAAACTGCTCCCTCCCTTGCCCTTGTTAGGAAATAGCAACATAATAAAATTAAAATGCTAAGCTACCAAGTATATAATGGGCCTAAATACCCTAAACACACCAGATCCCATCTGCTCTTGAAGCTAAGCAGGGTCAACCCTGGTTAGTACTTGAATGGGAGCCTACCCAAAATTCCAGGTCGTTTAGGTTATATTTCAAAACTAGCAAAACCACCTCTGAGTATTCCTTACCTAAGACATTGATACGGTTGCCATAAATTTACAGGTGACTTGAAAGCGCGCGTGCACACACACACACACTGTCAAAATATTTGATAATTTATTATTATTATTATTATTATTATTATTATTATTATTGTTGTTGTGCTTTATTTATATAGATTTATGTAGATTTGCACAGCACTGTACATACAAACAATAAATAGATAAGAGTAAACCTGCCCATGGCGTACAATCTAAGAAATAGTAGCACAATACATGTAAATAATACATAACAATACAGGAAAGGGTTCAGTAAAACAGGCAACAAATTAAAAACGTCAAATAGCAAATAATAGTCACACAATGCCTCAAAAACATTAACTATTACCAGTCTCGAATAGTTCAGTTGTTCAATTGACTGGTGAGGCAGTCCTACAAAATGGATTTTGATTGAAATGGGGCTGACAAAATGTGCTGGTAAGATAAACAATTTTTCTTTTTAATTATATATCAGTGCTTATTCCTTGAGATACTAACAATACAGTTAATGCTGATGATACCGTTTGTTTCTGTGAACTGGGAACCCTGTGTTGGATACGTCTGATGAGCAGATTTCTTTGATTTTGCATTTGCTGTTCTGAAGTTTACAGAGTACTGGATATAACATCATAGATAGAATGATACTTTTCATTAGAAAATGGGATGCTGACAAAAAATCCAGTGCTGCACTAACATTGCAAGACATGTATAAAAATGGTTTGAAACAATTAACCAAGTCCAATCCTTGGTACACTTGTGTACATGAATAGATTTGAGGGTGTATTCACTCACCTTTCACATTTATACCTATTTTCGCCTTTGGAACCTTCCTCTTTCAGATTTCTTTTGGATGTTTACCTTTAATGTGAAGTTTTACCCACCAGATCCTTCACAGTTAACAGAAGACATCACCAGGTACATTACCAAGCATTGCTGCCTGACTGAATCATTTGTCCTATATGTTTTCTTGGAAAAAATCTGTAGTGACTGATAAAAAGTTTGTTTTTAGCATGTTTGTATATTACTTTAGTTTTTTAGCATTTTATAGTGTTGTGTCCTATTGTCAGTTTTTGATTATATGTATTTTGATGTTCCACCCTTTGGTGGAAAGGGTTTTATAAATAAATGTTGTTGTTGTTATTATTGTTAGAATGTTAGGTCTAGTGAGCTTATTAAAAATTGACAAGCTATAGAAGACAGAAGTAGCTTCTTACCTATATCTCTAAAATATTTGTAGATACTCTATACATGTTAGTTACTAGTAATGTCTCCTGGCTCTGAGCATTTGTCCTGGTTCTAGGATGGTATGACAAATAATGTAGCACACCAAGGACCCGAGCGAATGGGTCAGCAAAGCTGATTTACCTCTAGGGTTTCCCAGTTCACAAGGAGAACCTGGTGGCCGCATCACCAGCTCCCAAGATGGGCCAAACACCAATAGGCAGTCCACACCACACCCTTTTATATGAAAGGACAGACTCGCCAAAATAAGACATTTACTGTTACAAGCTGCTCCATGCCATTTTTTTTCTCTTCCACTCAAACACATGCACCACCCAAAGCCACCAATTGCCCATCTTATCTGCCAGCCCATTTGATACCCCATGCAACTGGCTATGCGATCGCCCATACATATGACACATCAGTGTACCTAGTGCCACATTGGCATCATGGAGCCTCCCCCCCCCCAATATATGCCCCCCTTTCCCCCTTCTCTCATGGCCTCTGTTGGATTGGCCAGTTAGTTAATATATGATTAAATCCATTATATTGTTGGCGAAACTCTGAGTTGGTCATAATTTCATTTCATGGGATGTGAGGTGGGTCAATGGCATGGTAGGTTGGAAGTACAGCTAACAAGTTGTGTGCATGTGCAATCAATTTACAGTCAGGCAACAAAAAAATTATGGGCAGCTATGGCACCAGAGGCTCACCAGCCCTCGCCTTTTCACCACCGTGCAGTCTGCACACGAGTGCAATAGTTCTCACTTTCCAACTTGAACTGGAACAAACTGGGAGCTATTTTGCTCCTGTATTTAGCCTCGGAGCATGGCTTTGTCCCAGGGTCCTCCTCTGTTGGCCAGATATATCTTTTAAACAGGTAGGTTAAAAACGAGTTGAAACCATGTTTTATTGTTTGTGTGGACAGCTCCCATGACACCTGTTGCAAAAGATTACTTTAGATTGGGTTGGGAATTGTGCGACTTGTGTGGACAGCTCCCATGACACCTGATGCAAAAGATTACTTGGGAATTGTGTGGCCCTGTAACTGTTGTTGAACTGAAATTCCCAGCACTCCTAGCCAGTCTAGCCAATTGTGAAGAGTGCTGGGAGTTGCAATTTAACAACATCCTAAAGGCTGTACAGTTTCCACTCCTG
Source organism: Sceloporus undulatus (assembly GCF_019175285.1). Lineage (NCBI taxonomy): Eukaryota > Metazoa > Chordata > Lepidosauria > Squamata > Phrynosomatidae > Sceloporus > Sceloporus undulatus. Next base: position 97,332,586 of record NC_056522.1, read on the forward strand.
CTTTAGGAGAATTTCAGAGAAGAAAGATTTACATGACTGTTATTGTTGGGAAAGGGCTGTAGGGTAAATGGCAAAAGAAGTAACGGAACAAGAACAACATTGAATCAATAGCAAATACCTAAAAACTTTAGGTCACTAGAAGGGTAAATGGAGGGTGTAACGTTTTCCCCATTAAAAGAATGCTTCAATAAGATTATTTTGTTTTGAAGTAAAATACATCCTTTTGGTTGGGAATAATTTGTCCTCAGAAGATATAAATCTGATATTGTTATGGATATCTGGATACTCGGAAGCTGGAACCATTACAATGTCCACTCCCAGTTTGAGGAAAAACTCAACTTTTGACTTTCAGCTGTTTGCATTCTAACAGCTAAAGTCTTCAGACTCATCTGCTAGAAACATTCTTCTGAAACAGCAAATTCAATTTGTGACCCACCCAGTTTGCCAAATTTTGGAATGATTAGATTCTCAGAATTGTTACATTAAAAAATATATATGGTAAAGTCATTGTGGTGATTTGTAGTTGTTTAGTAATTAATTAGTTCAGAGAAATACTTTGTGTCAGTATATTTTTGCTGTTACAGTTTTGTTTAGACAATAAATCTGCTTTGCTTCATAGTTTCATCATAAAGCATGTATTGTGTCTGTAATTAACAGATCAGGATGTGAAGATTGTCTTTCCAAATTATAAAAGTCATAGTTTAACATACAGTAATAGGCTATTCTAGAGACACGGTGGCTTAGCGGTTAAGATGCTGACTCTGACGATTCCAGTGTTGGTAGTTTGTGACTCAAGCGCCACATGATGGGCTGAGCTCCCATCACTAGTCCCAGCTTCTGCCAACCTAGCAGTTCAAAAGCATGTGAAAGTTCAAGTAGATAAATAGGTACCACTTTGGTGGGAAGGTAACAGCATTTTGTGCAATCATGATGGCTTTGTCAACGCTGGCTCCCTCAGCTTAGTAATATAGATGCGCACTGCCCTCTACAGTCAGACATGATGAAACAACCTTGTCAAAGGGGAAAGCTTTATCTTTTAGTAGGCTATTCTACAGGCTATCTTAAATACTAGGCAAAGTACAGTTGGCCCTCCTTATACGTGGATTTTTTATCCACGGATTCAAGTATCCACGGCTTGAAAATCTTCAAAAAAAGTATAAATTCCAAATAGCAAACCTTGATTTTGAGCATCCACAGGTTTTGTTATCCACAGGGGATTCTGGAACCAAACCCCAGCGGATAAAAAGGTCCCACTGTAATACAGAAGATGAACATGATTACAGTAATTTTTATGATATAATCTACTAGAGGTTAGAATTTTTGTGCTATTGGACCATGTTATCCACTGGAGTTTGATTCTAGGATCCCCTGTGGATACCAAAATCCGTGGATGCTCAAGTCCCATTAAATACAGTGGCACAAGTTTTTATGTGCAAACAGTTCACACTTAATATTATTTTGAATTCTCTAAAGAATAGTTTTAAAGTTGTTCAAATTGCCCCTGATTGATAAAACACAGACCTGAATCTAATTGCTAGTCCTAAGTAGGATAGACTCATTGAAGGCGAGCTGACTTACCATTAAGCACTAATCAGGACTGTCAATTAGATCTATGACTATATATACTTCTCAGCTTTTTAAATAAGTAAGATATGTTTGATAAATAGTCGGGTAATGTTTGTTTTGTTTTTTAGGTACTTCCTATGTTTGCAGCTTCGTCAAGATATAGCTTCTGGCCGACTACCATGTTCTTTTGTGACACATGCTCTCCTTGGTTCATACACTCTCCAAGCTGAACTGGGTGACTATGATACAGAGGAACACAACAGTGATTACATAGGGGAATTCCAATTTGCACCCAATCAGACAAAAGAGATGGAAGAGAAGGTAGTAGAGTTACACAAAACACATAGGTATGTCATCTTCTGGACAATTGCGTTGTGTTCACTTTCTCTTTTGCTGATAGAATGTGGTGGTGGATTCCTGTTGGAATGCTAATATTTAGAATGCCATTATATTTTCTTTATATCCTTAATTTAGAACTTTTGGAAAGTTAAAGGCTGAGGAGAGTTGAGGAGGGGAGCTGTTGTTCTTAGACTTAAAGATATTCATTAGATCTTCCATGAAAATCATCCCAAGATAAGACTTAGTGAGGAAGAATAGTAGTAAACACTTAACAATGGAAAAGTTCAGATGGAGTTTGTGGTTCAGAATTTAAAACATAGTCAACAATAATCTGTCCTCACAATGAAGTTTACTAGTGGTGACTGTAGAACTTCTGCATTAGCTGCATGGTTTCCCCCTTTTACTGTGTCCAGAGCCAGATGTGTTTGAGCAGTGTGACAATTTCTTTTGAACCAATGAATTCCTGTTAGGTATAAATGGAAATACTAAATTTAACTTGAAACAGTATGTTATGTGTTTGGAATAAATAAGAATCCAGCCACAGTTATAACTCAGTGTACAAGGTGACCTTGTAGGGGTTGACCATTATCAAACAGAATACTAGTGTAGATGGATTCAGTTTGATCAAACAAGACTTAAATTGTTCTACATTTTAATTTTGCCTTTTCCTTTTCCCTCTCTAAAATACTTTCAGAGGTCTGACTCCAGCACAGGCAGATTCCCAGTTCTTAGAAAATGCCAAGAGGCTTTCAATGTATGGAGTGGATTTGCACCATGCTAAGGTATTAGTAGACATTTCCATAGAATTTTTTTTTTCCAAAAATACAATAAGCCCAGGTATCCCAGCTGCCTTTTGCTCAGTATGTCTACCTATGCTGTTTGTAAGCATAAGAAACAGGTATTATTCTCCTTAAATCAAACTGATATGAGAATCTTAGAAGACATGGCTTGGAAAAATACTTGATGTGTGAGTTGCTGTTTCTGAATGTTGAGTATTTCATGCTGGCTTAGGCCTTAGAATAATAATGTTTGTGTTGGAAAGCTGTGAGTGATGGCAGTGTGGGCCTGGAGATTTTTACCTCTGTAGGTCAGCTGTGCATCTTCATCATATCAAAATTGCCTGCAAAAGGCACCTTGTTTTGACCAATTTCATGGAAATAGGAAGTAGCAAGAGAGGAAGAGTGAGTCAGTTGTTTGCATTATTGCTCCCATCAAATGAATGGTTGACAAAAGGGGGATAACAGTGAATGAAGTTATCAGTCAGAAAGCAAAATTATTCTTCCCAGATAGCAATGTCTGCATAACTCAAGGATTTTGCCTAAAAACAAAGATCAGAATGATCTCTAAATAACCTATGAGCTTTTTATGGTGGAAAGATATTCAAAGGAGCTGAGCAGCAAAATATTTTGAGGTTGTCAGTTGGAAAGAGGAAAGAAACTTGGAGGGATGTAACTGATATAACTAGCAAGGCTATGGGAAGCACTATTCAAGGATATAGACAGGTATTAAATAAAAAGAATTGAACTCTTAAGTGGAAATACCACAATATGGATTTGGTTGAGATGTAAATTGTAATTGGTTTTTTACTTCCTGTGTCTGGCATACACAGCTACAAATTTAGGCACAGAGAAGAAGGCTCACATGTTGCTTCACTCGCATCAGATCACAGAAAAAAACACACCTCTAGTCTGATTGCATTTAGAGAGCACATGTGTGAAGGCTGTACAGTATGTACCTGGGAATAAAATAAGAGTTGCTTCCAAATATGTCCACAAGATTGCATAATAAAGTTCTACATGATGATCATTAAAGCATAATAGCATCTAATGTGATTTCTGTATGTCTCCTTGCTCTTAGTCTCAAGGTTTCTGTTTTGTTCTTTACACTGTCAATCTTACATTGTCTGCCTCTCTTTGTTCTTTGGATTTTTATCTCTGTTTTCTCTTGGTTTCATTCTGTTGCCTCTTTAAAAGGTAGCAAGCCCCCTCTCCCCTACTTGCACCTTTATCATTCCAGTGAACCTTGAGACTTTTTTTCTGGCCATGTCCTATGTACTATTTATAGCTAAGTCTATTATTTTGTTCTTGTACTGCTTTTATACTCACACTATCGTATTTTCTTTTTTGCTCTGCTTCTGATCTCTCTTCTATAACTCTGTTTCTGGCTATTTTTCTCTGTTTCACCTCTCATTTGTCTGATTTTTAAAAAAAACTCATTGTTAGCTTTGCTTCGTGCTATATAAACATACTTTGATTCCTCTCTTATGCTTAGTTTGTCATAGGTTTCTGTTATTTATTTAATAATTATTTGCCCAATAATTATTTACACAGTAATTAATTTTCTCACCTTATTAAAGAATGCACTAAATTTTGTGATATCATTTCATTTATTGTTTCAAGTTTTGCTGTGTCTGCACTTGCTTCTGCTTTTTCTGTGGGTCATTATTGATCACCTTAATGTACTGTTTTGAAATTTTCACTAATATTGTTTCCTCCAATATTCCTACAATAAGCAGATTGAAGTTGCTTTCACAATTGTCTTGATAGGATTCTGAAGGTGTGGACATTATGCTGGGAGTATGTGCCAATGGGCTACTCATTTACAAAGACAGACTCCGAATCAACCGTTTTGCTTGGCCCAAAATTCTGAAGATATCTTATAAACGCAGTAACTTCTATATCAAAGTCAGACCAACTGAGGTAAGCTTTTGGCTTTCAGAATTCACATCTAGGAAGTTGTATGAGCTGGCATGGCATAGTGATTTGAGCTCTGGACTATGACTCTTGAGACCAGATTCGATCCCAGTGCTCAGCCATGAAATCCACTGAGTGACCGTGGGCAAATCACACTATCTCAGCTTCAGAGGATGCCAATGGCAAATTACTTTTAAAGAAATGTGCCTAGAAAACCCCATGTTAGGTTCACCTTAGGAATGCCATAAGTCAGAAATGACTTGAAGGCATACAGCAACGACAATGGAAATATGGCCAATCTTTCAATGCCTGCACCGGGAACTGGACGGGAGAGTGTGTCTCTGTTAGTTTTGCTGGATCTCTCAGCAGCCTTTGATACTGTCAACCACAGTACTTTTCTGGGATGCCTCACTGGGATCGGAGTTGGACAAACTGTTTTACAGTGGCTCTGTTTTCTTCCTGGAGGGGTGACCTCAGAAGGTGGTACTGAGGAACTCCTGCTCGCCCCCCCCCCCTGCCCATTGGCCTGTGGAGTTCCACAGGGTTCTGTTTTGTCCCCTATGCTATTTAATATATACTTGAATCTGTTGGGAGAGGTTATCATAGGGTTTGGGTTATGGTGCTATCAATATTCTGATGATACCAACCTCTACTCTTCATTTCCAATCCTATCCAAGGAGGTTGTCCTGATCCTAAACCTGAGTCTGTCAGCAGTAATGCATTGGATGAGGGCAAACAAATTGAAAATTCACACAAGACAGACGTGCTCCTGGTCAGTCAGGGAATAGGCAGTTCAGGGAATGGGGATTAGGCCTGTGTTAGATGGGCTTAAACTCCCACTGAAGACACAGGTTCAGAGTTTGAGTTTACTTCAAGAGTAGGAGTTGAGCAGAGCAGTGGAGGACAAAGAGTCTTGGAGATGTTTCATCAGCAGGGTCACCATGGGTCGAGATCGACTCGCGGGCAGTTAACAACAACAACCACAACAAAAAACTTCTATTTAAATGCTTACTTTTTATGTTTTTAATTTTATTGTTCTTTTAAACTCTGAGCTGCTTTGAGTCCCAGTTTTGGGGGGAAAGTGAGATATAAATAAATTGATTAGGAGGAGGACAAATTAACTATATTTTAACCTTTGTTTATGTCATTTTTCCAGTTGGAACAGTTTGAGAGTACTATTGGTTTTAAACTGCCAAACCATCGGGCTGCAAAGAGATTATGGAAGGTCTGTGTGGAGCATCATACTTTTTATAGGTAAACCTTTCCTGTTCTTTAATAATTGGATATTGGATTCCTGTCTCTTTCCTCCTTAAAGTAAAAAAATGTCTTTGGAAGATACTTTTGAGCAAGAATGGCCTGTAGGAAAATAAATTAAAACATTCCTTTGCTCTTGAACAAAATTCTGCAATTACTGCATTCCAATAATTCAGGTTGTTTGTGTCACACACATATTTTTAAATGGCTTTAATAATATCTTTATACTGAAATACATTTTCCCTCAAATTGCAAGGTATTTTAGATAAAAATCTTGTCTTCTTAAAATGATCTCTCTTTCTTCATGTGCAAGAGATCAAAACTAACTTTTACTTTTTGTCTGTTATTATTATCCTATGTTAGAATTTTTGCAGTCCTACATAAAATGTTAGTAGTGATCTGGTAGTTTCTACAGAACAAGCAATGTTTTACTGTAATATGTTCAGTTTGGTCCTTTCTATGTTGGCAAAAAGTTCAAAATGGACAACATGGGAATCAGAAAGAAACCTTGCAGACAAACAAAGAAGGAACTTAGGGTATGCAGGTGACTGAGAAACTGTTTGAAATCTAAAGTAATGAGCATAAATGGCAAGAAATTGCATGCAGATAAGCACATACAAATTCATGTATGGAAACTGAGGGGACGTTGTAGTCAGACATTTCAGCAGTATGAGGTAGATTTCCTACAAAAGTATTTGGCATTTCATATGTTATCAAACACATCTAGGTATTTAAAAAGACAGGTGCAAAATGTATCATATTTTCCTCTGTTCTGATATCTCATTGGATGTTTTCCTGTGTGATAGGGTGACTATCAGTTCTTCTTCATGATCTCTGTGCCTCATACAATTGGGGTACTGCGCCTGTGCAGAGACTCCATTTGAAAGCTGAAAAGCTGAGCAAATTGACAGAAGCCCCGTCCACTCCCATGCACTGAGCATGCCCAACCCCACCAATCTAGCTCCTCCTTCAGTTCTCTTTCCGCTGCAAGAGAAACATCCCCTTCGTTTTGCTCCTGAGCTGAGTAGATTTCTACTGTACGGTAGACTTTTTGTCTCTTTTTCCTTTCCCTTTCTGTACGGTAGATTTTTGTCTTTTTCTCCCTCTTTTTGAGCATTGCCCTTTAAAATTTTGATTATTGTGAGAGATAAGTGTTGCCGGCCCGGATGGGCCTACCACTTCTAGGCCTCTTATGACCGGCCTTTTTAAGCATTGCTCTGAATGTGACCGGAATATTGCTTTCAATGATGGTCATTCTAAATGCCTTTTTTGTTTAGGGGAGGCCCATATCTCTGATAAGTGCCCCCATTGTAGAGTTTTTAATGCAGTGACTCTTAGGAATAGAACCTCCAAACTTAAATCTTTCTTGTGGGAGCGCTCCCTTTCTGTTGCCCAAAAATCCGCTCTGGCTTTAGATCCTTTGGGTAAAATTCCCATCCACAAACTTCCAAGGATTCCCAAAATTTCAAGGCCTTCAACATCGACAACTACTACCTTGACATCGACATCGATTTCAGCTCCCACATCATCGGCAGCATTGACGTTGGCAACCTCAGTATCGCAGCCATCTTCTTCAGAGTCATCATTGCCACAAGAGGTCCCCTCTGTTTCTCAACAGAGACCTCAGAAAGCCAAAAAGGGGCCTGACGCTTCTCCTGTCTCCAACAAACCCAAGAAGAAGCCTAAACCTAAGGTGGCGGCTGTCCGTCAACTATTTCAGCCCCGATGCCGATGTCAGCTTCAGCCTCATCTTCGTTGTCTGCTCCGGCATTGACATCGATAGCTTTAGCTGCAGCTAAGCTTGACTCCACCTTGGCTTTCCTCATGCCCACCTTGACATCAGCTGATGATTCACCATCCCCCATCCCAGTAACTGTTTTAGACTTGGCATTGGGGGCTCTGGACTCGACGTTGATGGCTATCTCTATGCCTATGCCCTTGCCTGTCGCTACTCTGGTCCCGACGACAATCTCTCCTCTGCCTCCCGTCCCAGCTACAGTACCGGCACAGATCCTGGCAACTCCACTGAGAGCATACAGACTCTCCTTTTTGCCTCTGCCTCCGCCTCCTCGAAGGCAGTCGCTGGCCAGAGTCCACAGGTCCCCTTCGCCTCAAGACCGAGACAGATACAGATACGACTCGCCTCATTCCTTGGGCTCCTATGTCGCTTGTTATCGAGCTGAAGAATATTGGAGAGAACGGCCCTCATCATACAGATTCTACTCTCCTTCCTATAGAGATCGGTATTATTACCGCGATCTCAGCGATGACTCCCCTTTTCGCTATCGACACCACTCTTGCTCACCTTCTCGATGTTGTTCTCAATCACCTTCTTGGCGTCATTCTCGCTCTCCTAGAGATGATTATTTATTATTTATTTTTTTAATTTTTTTTATTACTAGACCGCTATTCCTTGCAGATCACAGCGGTTTACAAAAACACCATCAAAACCAATACATAGCCCAACAATACAAAAACCCACCCATACCATTTAAAAACAATACAAGGGAGGGCTTGTCTTCTTCAGGCAGGCAGTTGGAGACAGCCTGCCTCTCTCCCCCCAAGATGATGGCTGAAGGGAGGGCTTTTGTTCTTCAGGCAGGCAGTTGGGCCAGCCTGCCTCTCTCTCCCCAAGATGGTGGAAGAAGGGAGGCCTTTTCTTCTTCAGGCAGGCAGTTGGAGCCAGCCTGCCTCTCTCCCCCCAAGATGGTGGCTGAAGGGAGGACTTTTGATGGCCGCTACCGCACCTCGTTGCCACCACCTAGAACTACAGCCACTGTCTCCTGCCCTCCAGCTTCACCCATTCGTTCTACAACGGAGACCCTTGTCTTGCCGTCGACCTCAACATCGATGGTGATGCCCATCCCATCAATAATCCTGATTATACCCTCAACGTTGACGGTCCCATTCTCAATTCCTCAGATAGTTCCATTTGTATCCCTCTCTGTACCTAAGGTGCTACACTCTACTGAGGAATCCACATATAATCCAGAGCTATCCCCTCATTCTCCATCACCAGTGATAGCTTCTCCTCAGGAAGAGGTTGAAGATACCACGCCTCAGTCTCCCGTCGAGGACGTTCACCTTTTCTCAGATGTTGTTGACATGATGTCCAGGGCCATAGGGCCTCCTAAAGACCTGGTTTATGGTATTTTGCCTGTTCCTAACCAACCAGCGGTCCTTCCATTTTTGGCCTTCTTGTCCGATGTAATGGCCCTATCATGGCACAGACCTGCCTTTATGCCCCTAGTGTCTAAGAAACCTGAGGGCATGTACAAGGTTCAACTGGATACAGCTCCATACCTCTTCACCCATCCTGTACCCAATTCTCAGGTATGTAGTTAAATCCACCCTTCCCTTACACAGGGGATCAGTTCCGGATCCCCCCATGTAAAGGAAAAAATACAGATGCTTGTGCCTGTGGAGGTGCGGCAGCGGAGCGCGGGGTGCACGCCGCAGGAGCATGTGTCATTGTTTCCTTCTGGTGTGCGTCTCCCTCACTTCCATCACAGCGTAGACAAAGATGGCAGATGTATGGACATCTTCGGACGCAGATTCTGTTCTTGCCAAACAGAGGAGGCAGACATCTGGAGGAATGTCACAAAGAGAAGTAAGCCAAGAAGGAATTGTTCGGGGAGCTTGCAGCTAGAGAATCGATTTGAAGCTCTTTCCCATATCAAGGAGGATGAAGAAGAGCAGCATGGACAGACTTCAGGGACAGAGCAGGGGAGCCTGAGAGTCCCACCCGAGGGAACAGTCGCTGCTAAGCCTCGGAGGAGGCGTGTGGTCGTAGTGGGGGACTCCTTGCTGAGGGGTACAGAAGCAGTCATTTGTAGGCCTGACAAGATGTCTCGAGAGGTGTGTTGTCTTCCAGGTGCAAAGATCCGTGATGTGACAGAGAGGCTGACAAGACTGGTCAAGCCTACTGACAAATACCCCTTCCTTTTGGTCCACGTGGGAACTAATGATACTGCAAGACACAGCCTTCAGAACATCAAAAGGGATTACGAGGCGCTTGGTAGGAAGCTGAAAGGAATGGATGTACAGGTTGTCATCTCGTCTCTTCTGCCAGTTGAAGGGCATGGTCCAGGAAGGGAGAGGAAAATAGCGGATGTGAACAACTGGCTTCGCAGATGGTGCCGGCGAGAAGGATTTGGATTCTTCGATCATGGGCTGCGGTTTCATAAGGAGGGACTTCTTGCAACAGACGGGTTGCATCTCACGCCAGTTGGAAGAAATGTTTTTGCCAACAGTCTCAAGAACTTGATCAGGAGGGCTTTAAACTGAGTTCCGAGGGGAAGGGAGACAATATTAAGGAAGGCGAAAGGGATGGCGAAAATAGTCAAACTGACATAGAGGAAACAAGGCAAACAGTGCAAGGACCCAACAGTGGGAGGCAAAAAAACTTGCACAGGCAGCAAGTAAAAGGGAACCAAGGTCTGCGATGTCTCTACACTAATGCACAGAGCATGGGAAATAAGCAAGATGAACTCGAACTCCTAGTACAACAAAGCAAATATGATATAATAGGCATCACTGAAACCTGGTGGGATGAGTCTCATGATTGGAATGTGGAAATAGAGGGGTATAACCTTATTAAGAGAAATAGGCCAAACAGGAAAGGAGGAGGAATAGCACTATATGTCAGAGATATTTACACCAGTGAAGAGATCCTGGACATCAATCATGGAAGCCAGGTGGAGAGCATCTGGATAAGAATCAAAGGGGAGGGAAACAACAAGGATGTTACAGTGGGAGTCTACTACAGACCCCCAAGTCAGACTGAGGAATTGGATGATATCTTTCTAGAACAGATGATCACACAGTCAGAAAAGAGAGATGTAGTAGTGATGGGCGACTTCAACTATCCTGATATTTGCTGGAAGTCAAACTCAGCAAAATCCTCAAGGCCTAACAAATTCCTCACTTGCCTGGAAGACAATTTCATGGTCCAAAAGGTGGAAGAGACAACAAGGGGGTCAGCTATTTTAGATCTGATCCTAACCAACAAGGATGACTTGGTTAATGGGGTGCAAGTAGTGGGATCATTAGGTGGAAGTGACCATGTTCTCCTGGAGTTTGTAATACAGTGGAAAGGAGAAGCCAGGCATAGTCAGACACGCATCCTAGACTTTAGGAGAGCGGATTTCAGTAAACTTAGAGAAGTATTGAGGGCGATTCCATGGTCAGAAATACTAAAAGATAAAGGAGTTCAGGACGGATGGGAGTTTCTCAAAAGAGAGATACTGAAGGCACAATTTCAAACCGTTCCAGTGAGAAAGAAAAACGGGAGGTGTCTCAAGAAACCAGGATGGATGACTAAGGAACTTTCAACTGAGCTGAGTTTGAAACGGAACATGTATAAGAAATGGAAAAAGGGGGAAATCACAAAAAAGGAATTCAAAGAAATAGCAGGCATGTGTAGGGGTAAAGTCAGAAAAGCTAAAGCGCAGAATGAACTCAGGCTTGCTAGAGAGGTTAAGAACAATAAAAGGGCTTTTTTGGATATGTCCGCAGCAAAAGGAAGAAGAAGGAAACGGTAGGGCCACTGCGTGGAGAAGATGGCAAAATGCTAACAGAAGACAGAGAAAAGGCAGAATTACTCAACACCTTCTTTGCCACAGTCTTCTCAGAAAAGGCAAAGGGTGCTCAACCTGAGGATAATGGAGCAGAGGACAGAATAGGGGAATTTCAGCACAGAATAAGTAAAGAGATAGTAGAGGAACACCTTGTTAATCTAAATGAATTTAAGTCTCCGGGACCAGATGAACTCCATCCAAGGGTATTAAAAGAACTGGCAAATGTAATATCGGAGCCATTGGCAATAATCTTTGAAAACTCCTGGAAAACTGGAGAGATCCCAGCAGACTGGCGGAGGGCAAACGTTGTCCCCATCTTCAAAAAGGGGAAAAAAGAGGATCCCAACAATTATCGTCCAGTTAGTCTGACATCAGTACTAGGAAAGATTCTGGAGCAGATCATTAAACAGAGAGTCTGTGAACATCTAGAAGGAAATGCCATAATCACAAAAAGTCAACATGGGTTTCAGAGAAACAAGTCATGCCAGACAAACCTAATCTCTTTCTTTGATAAAATTACCAGCTTGGTAGATGAAGGGAATGCTGTGGATATAGTGTATCTTGATTTCAGTAAGGCCTTTGACAGGGTTCCCCATGACATTCTTGCAAACAAGCTTGTAAAATGTGGGCTAGACAAAGGAACTGTTACATGGATCTGTAATTGGTTGACCGGCCGAACCCAAAGGGTGCTCAACAATGGCTCCTTTTCATCCTGGAGAGAAGTGACCAGTGGGGTCCCACAGGGCTCTGTCCTGGGCCCAGTGCTATTCAACATCTTTATCAATGACCTGGATGACAGAATTGGGAGCATACTTATCAAATTTGCAGATGACACCAAATTAGGGGGAATAGCTAATACCCCAGAGGACAGGATCAAGATTCAAAATGACCTGAATAGACTAGAAAGCTGGGCCAAAGCTAACAAAATGAAATTCAACACGGAGAAATGTAAGGTATTGCACTTAGGGCGGAAAAATAAAATGAACAGATATAGGATGGGAGACACCTGGCTGAATGAAACTACGTGTGAAAGGGATCTAGGAGTCCAAGTAGACTACAAGTTGAACATGAGTGAACAGTGTGATGCGGCAGCTAAAAAGGCCAATGCTATTTTAGGCTGCATCAATAGAAGTATAGTGTCTAGATCAAGAGAAGTAATAGTGCCACTGTATTCTGCTCTGGTCAGGCCCCACCTAGAATATTGTGTCCAGTTCTGGGCGCCACAATTCAGAAAGGACATTGAGAAACTGGAGCGTGTCCAAAGGAGGGCGACAAAAATGGTGAGGGGTCTGGAAACCATGCCCTATGAGGAACGACTTAGGGAGCTGGGGATGTTTAGCCTGGAGAAAAGAAGGTTAAGAGGCGATATGATAGCCCTGTTTAAATATTTGAAAGGATGTCATGTTGAAGAGGGAGCAAGCTTGTTTTCTGCTGCTCCAGAAAACAGGACCCGGAGCAATGGATGCAAGCTACAGGAAAAGAGATTCCATCTGAACATTAGGAGGAACTTCCTGACAGTAAGGGCTGTTCGACAGTGGAATGCACTTCCTTGAAAGGTGATAGAGTCTCCTTCCTTGGAGGTCTTTAAACAGAGGCTGGATGGCCATCTGTCAGGGATGCTTTGATCTGGATTTCCTGCATGGCAGGGGGTTGGACTGAATGGCCCTAGTGGTCTCTTCCAACTCTACGATTCTATGATTCTATGATTCCACAGAGACAAAGTGATTCTCCAACCAGACATCTCATTCCTCCCTAAGGTGGTTTCCCCTTTCCACCTGTCTCAGGACATTGTTCTACCCAATTTCTACCCAGACCCGTCTACACCTCTGGAAAAGACTATGCACATGCTGGATGTTCGCCCTGCTCTGGCGTTTTATGTCCAATGTTCTGCTGAGTTCAGGTTGACTAACAAGTTGTTCATTTGTTACGATAGATCCAGAAAGGGACACCCTGTTTCTGCACAAAGATTTTCAAAATGGTTTGCTCAGACTATTTCTCTGGCTTATGAGCTGGCCAAACACCCTCTTCCTGTTGGTGTACGTTCACACTCCCTCTACCTGATGTCTGCAAGGCAGCCACGTGGTCCCAGGTTAGATTCCAGGTCTCGTCAAGATGCCAGTTTTTGTTGTGCTGTCCTTTCCTCTATTTTGCAGTGACCTTCCCACCTCCTTAGGTTAGCTTTTTAGTCACCCAGTTGTGTGAGGCATAGAGACCACCAAGAAGAAGAACAGGTTACTCACCTGTAACTATGGTTCTTCGAGTGGTCATCTGTGCCCTCACACAAATCCTGCCCTACCTCCCCTCGGTCAGATCCCTGCCATGTTTTTGCGGCAGACTTGAACTGAAGGAGGAGCTAGAATGGTGGGGTTGGGCATGCTCAGTGCATGGGAGTGGGCGGGGCTTCTGCCAATCTGCTCAGCTTTTCAGCTTCCGAATGGAGTCTCTGCACAGGCACAGTACCCCAATTATGTGAGGGCACAGATGACCACTCGAAAAACCACAGTTACAGGTGAGTAACCTGTTCTTATAGTCCAGAAATACATCTCTGAATATGGTATGTTATCTTTTTGGGGTTACAGACTTGTATCGCCAGAACAGCCTGCAAAGGCCAAATTCCTGACATTGGGTTCCAAGTTCCGCTACAGTGGCCGTACTCAAGCACAGACACGGCAGGCAAGCAATCTCATAGACAGACCTGCTCCATATTTTGAACGGACCTCCAGCAAACGTGTTTCCAGGAGTCTTGATGGTGGTAAGAATATGATAGAAACCCATAACTTCCTTATTACCTGAGGAAGTAACTAATATTTCAGTAAGATGTAAATCTGTTTTGTTTATCATGCTTAAATTCTACACTTCTATTTAGTTATATATTTCTAGCACAAATAGATTAGTTTTGAAAAACCATGATCAAAAGGAAAACAAGAATAGTGCTGTTCGGCAAAAACTTGCATGATTCCCCCCCCCCCCGAGAGTTCATACAGTACAAAATAGGATATAAAGCAACCCTCATACTTCTGTCTGCACAAGATGTTGTACAAGTGCTTACTGAAGTGGAAGAACATTAATAATTCAGTCAAATCTTGTTTTTTTCCTTTATCACTCTTAATAAATATTGAACATGCCTTTTGTGAGTAGGGGACATCTTTGCATCCAGCCTAATATTGCTGTGTGTTTTAATTAACAACCATTAGGGTGGCACTCATGTAGGTAATTGTTATTGTTGTTAATATTAGCTGTTATGCTAAAGTTGCTGGCATTGGAGCCTGATCTTAACTGTTTGTGAAAATATTTGACTGAAAATCCTTTGCTGTCATTAAGCCCTCCCATAATATTTTTAATTAGAATTATTCTGGATAATATGTTGGCTGCCAGTTCATATGTCCTGCTGGATTTCTTCTGTTTTATTGGTTACTTGTACTTCTGGTTTGCTGTGTTGTTGGACACTTATGGTTAGGGCTAGGTTTTCAGGCCTTGATGTTCAGTACCATAATCTGGAGGTTACTGCTAAGTTTTCTAGCTTTTCCCAATTTACCCCACTTTCTTGCATCTGATCATTCCATGGCTCATATATCAGACTTTTTTCCAAACTCATAGCTGCTTCCTCACAAAGCATCTGTAACATTGAACAAATCCTTTCCCCATTCCCAGAAATGTCGAAGTTTCATAGAACATAGCAGCTTTTCAATTCTGACCCTTGGCACTCTGAGAGCATCAAATTCTTAAATAATAATAATAATAATAATAGCAATAGCTATATACAGTCCACCCTTGGCACACAGGCACACACCCCATTCATCCAAATGGGACATGCCACCCTGCGCACTCCCACGCAGCTTTCAGCATATGCTAAAAGTTGTATATGACGCGGGCGCGCTGTAAATATATTGAATAATCTAAGACGTTCAGTCACTTACAGCAAAATCCCATGTATATTTATGCAAGATATATGTTTATGCAAAATATAGCTGTTCAGTGTAGAATTTGGCTTCTGCAGAAACAGTAATCAATTTCCTTGTCCTCTAGATCTAAAGTTAATGAGCAACCATTCATCAGTGCATTCTGAAGTACCAAGTAAAATAAAACCATAGTAGAAGTTACCATTTCATACCCTTTATTTGTATACAGTAAATAAAATATATTTATTGGTATAAATAAATAATAAGTCTAGCCATGCCCATCAAAAAGCAACATGTGTTGGTTTAAGGTAATATTTTTATTATATATTTTGCAAATATAATTTATCATAAATTCTCTAGAGAAAATAAAGTTAAATATTCAGAGGAATCTTGTTGTAATATATACTCCAAGAATTACTAACTCGTTAGTAAGTATTTAGGACTAACACTTAAAGTTAGTTTACAAGTGAGTGTGTAGAGAGTGTGTAGTGGGGCAGAATTTAATTGTTAGAAAGATCTCCATATAAAATACATTATTTGTTTGTTTGTTTGTTTGTTTGTTTCAAGGATTTATATTCTGCCTTTCTCCCACAATGGGATTCAAGGCGGGTTGCAGTAATTTAAAAGACAGAAGTAAAACTGTTAATTTACAACAGTTAAAAATTATTAAAAATTATCAATAATAAAACATAAGTTAAAGCCAGAACAAATAAAAGTCAGCCACCAAACGCCTGCCTAAATAAAAATGTCTTCAGCTGCTGGCGGAAAGAGATCAGGGAGGGGCTGACCTGACCTCCTTTAGCAGAGAGTTCCACAGTCTGGGAGCAGCCACGGAGAAGGCTCTCTCCCAAGTCCTCACCAACTGCATCTGCAAAGGTGGTGGGACTGAGAGAAAGCCCTCTCCTGCCAATCTTAGCACTCAGGCTTCTTTGTATAGGGAGATACGGTCCTTCAGATAGTCTGGACCAAAAGCTGTTTAGGGCTTTAAAGATCAAAACCAGCACCTTGAATTCTGTCCGTAAATAGACCGATAACCAATGTAGCTGTTTCAACAGGGGAGTGACATGATCCCTGTAGTCAGCCCCCGTCAATAGCCTGACCGCAGCATTTTCCACCCATTGCAGTTTCCAAGCAGTTTCCAAGGGCAGCCCCATGTGGAGCGCATTACAATAGTCCAGATGGGATGTAATCAAGGCATGTGTCACCATAGCCAAATCTGACTTCTCAAGGAATGGGTGCAGCTGGCACACTAGTTTTAACTCTGCAAATGCTCTCCTGGCCACAGCTGAAACCTGAGCATCCAGGCTCAGCTCTGAATCCAGGAGCATACCCAAGCTGTGAACCTGAGATTTCAGAGGGAGTGTTAACTCCATCCATCACAGGCTGAATGTCTATTCCCTGATCTGCCTTCCGACTGACCAGGAGCACCTCTGTCTTGTCTGGATTAAGTTTCAGTTTGTTTCCCCTTATCCAGTCCATTACTAACATTAGAAATGGTTCAGCACAGAGTCAGCTTTCTTGGAATCAGATGGAAAGGAAAGATAGAAGTTAATCGCACGGGCCCTAAAACAGGCCCATTGCATTCCAAAACGAGGGCGCGCATGGAACGGGATGGGGCTAAGAACGGAGTTTACAACACACTGAAATGCAGCTTCTGCCGCCGGGCGTTCCAATCGCGTCCTACGTCCGTTCCAGAGGGCACGATTTCTGAGAACAGTTCCAAAGTGTTCTCAGAAATCACACCCTCTGGAACGGATGTAGGACGCGATTGGAATGTCCGGCGGCAGAAGTGGCGTTTCTGTGTGTGGTAAACTCTGTTCTTAGCCCCATCCCTTTCCGTGCACGTCCATGCGTGCCCCCGTTTTGGAACGCAATGGGCCCGTTTTAGGGCCTGTGCAATAAACTTCATAGAGTTCAGTGAAGATACTCTAAAGCCAGTATTGTACCTCTTCTTCCTTGATTGTTTTGTTGGTCTTAGAGTCCATCCTCCTGATAAGCACTGTATAAGTTTTGTCATTATAATAACTGTGCATATTGTTCTGCAGTTGTATTTTTCTCATCCATGTATGTATAATATGTCTCTAGAAATATTTATGTTCTTATTTCATAGCTTGTCAGTTTTCACTTTTGAATTTCAGTGCCTTGCAAATGTGATTTGGTTATAAGATGAGCAGAGCAGTACTTCATGCAAACAAGTTGTTCCAAAGTATAATTTGCATCCTACCTAATATGGTTTTTTCCTTAAACACTTACTGCTGTATCGTTTAGTCAGTTATGCTTCCTTTTACTTGCCTGGATGCATATTTTATAAACAAAAAACAAAAACAGAATATAAGAAGATCTCTAAAAAATATTTAAAGTTTACCCAGTAAAGATCAAGATACTGTGAAATATTTTTCCCCACTATAGCTGAAATAAATAAACTTCTTCTTGTAGCTCCAGTAGGTATCACAGACCAGAGCCTGCTAAAGGACTTCTCTCCTGCAGTAATGGTATCCACTGGTGATAGGAGCCTTGAAGCAGCTGGACAGGCCAAAGTAAAAGTTGGGGAAGATACCGATGGAGGCATAATGAAAATACCACAGTTAGAAGATGGAAAGGTATGGAAGCTGAAGATTGCCAGTTTTATAGAAATAACACATTTTGGTAATTTTACTCAGCCAGAGTGCCACGTGTAGTGAAGCTATCCTATGGCTTACAATGTTATGAGATTCTTTTATCCATTGGATGACTTACCCATATAAGGGCAGGGCAGATGGACAAACCAGTGAGAAATTGTGGGCTTCAACCTTTGCTAGAGGGCACATTCGTTATGATTAATTTCCATGGTGACATCCAGTCTTGTACTAGCAGGAGGAGTTCCATAAAGCTAAATTCTTTGCCTCCTTCTTCCCTAGTTAGACCACAGAAACCTTTCTAAACAGGGTGGCATGGGGGGAGTGAGAGAAAACAGGTCCCTCAGAATCAAGCAGACAGGTTTTCTTTGAGTGAGTTTCTGTTTGTGTAAAGTGGGGCAGGCAGCTGTGGAAGGCTAGGGAGCTGGATTAGCCCCCTAGGAGACTTTGGAAGGCAGCACCTGTTCCTAATTTAAAAAAAAAAAGGTTCCAAACTAGAGTGAAGGCATTTTCACCATGTTTTAGGTTAAAAAAAAGACCTCTCCTTGGCCTAAATTGCCCCAGGTGGCTCACAAAATGTGGAGAAAGTGCACCCCACACACGCTAGTGGACATTTTGCAGCATTTCAGGGCAAAAAAAGATGGTTGTTTTTTTTCCAAAAATACTTTTGATTCCAGGGGGGCTCCAAACATGATAGAAATAACTTCCACATCCCCTAGAATGGATTTGGGGCATTCTGTAATAAAAGAAACTTTTTTAAAAAATAGACCCCTTGGGGCCACAAAAACAGCCCTTGGGGACATGGCAGTCCACTGGCCACATTGTCCACTCCTGATGTAAGGTGCTTCTCTACAATTTTCACCTCCTCCTTTGCCCACCCAGATCTGCCATAGTGCATCTTATTCGTGAGGATTTCCCAACCGCCTGTACAGCATTTGAGATAGGACTGTAGCTTGCAGCACAATGGAAGTGAGGGGGGTTAACTTCCTAGAACTAAATAACTTGTTCATCAAAAGATCTCAGGTTGGTATCTAATAAAATCAGTGTAAACAACTTTAAAAATTCAAAATTTGACACAGCAAGGACAATTAAAATAAAAAACATACTGAACAATAAAACAACTTCAAATAGTTAAAAGAAATTTAAATCATCTACACATAGATATATAATTTGAGTAACATCATCAGAAACCAAAGGATTTAATAAAATACAGTGTGCCTGCGTCATACGCGGCTTGCAGCATATGTTGAAAGCTGCGTGGGAGTGCGCAGGGTGCAAGGGGCATCAGGTCCCATAGTGATTAATGGGGTGCGCACGTCACCGCGCCACCACATGCATGAGCCCCATTCAGTTAAAAGGGGCTTGAGCATGCAAGGTATTTGCTTTACGCGGGGGAGTCTGGAATGGATCCCCCGCGTAAAGCAAGGGCGGACCGTATGATGTTTTAACTTGACATTGGAATGGAACTAATGTCAACTCCTTTTCCCAGTGTGATATTACATGTTGTCTTTAGAGACTGTGCATCATTCCTAATTTTAGGGCAAATCCGTTCTGCCCACACATTCTGGGGCAGGTTATTTGATGATCTACTGCAGACAGAATTGATACAGATGTGTGTTAAGTTTCTGCATTAAATTCCATGTAGTTATATGAGAGAGTAAAATATGCATATTGAATGTATTATTATGACTTATGCATAACCTTGCTGCTTATATTTTATATTGGAAAACTGTTTCCATACTGTTCTATCGATGTTTGCTCAGAGGCAGTCACAACTACGGTAGTTGCATTTTGTATTGGCTCTTAAAGAATTAATCTGCTTTAAATACAAACAGAGCAAATGGAATTTAGAATGCATATGTTGAGCTGCACCAGCTTGAAAAAGTGAACATATTATTTTTTTCCATCTTGTCAAACTATAAAATACATTAAATCTAGTATTTTCTGGAGCACAAAGCACATGAAATCACTTATAAGAAGCATTAACACTTAGAAATCCCATATAATCTTCCACTTAGGTTGTAATCCATTGTATAATCTGTGGGACACTGGATATTTGTAGTATGATGTTTAGGCACTTAAATAACTAAATTTCTAGGTGTCCTATGATTCTGATTTTTAAATAGTGGGCCTTTCTTAGGTGAGTGCTTCCAAGGAAAATAATGGTGAAATCTACACTTTGTCATCATACTGCTGTCTCCTTGCCCATCTTTTGCTGAAACTTTGGTCATCTGTTTCCTTGCATTTATTGTGACTGCACAACTACAGTCACAGAATAAAGAGGTTTTCATTGCCTTATAGTAAAACAACAAAGAACTGTTTGAGCTAGTATAATCCAGACATCTGGATATGTTGACTGATAAGAAAACAAATGGGGCTTATGAATGTTTGTGACAGTAGTGCTGTCCCTACTTTGGAGTAAATGTTCTCACTAACAAGTTTCTTTCCCCCCCTCCCTCTCTTGTACATTCCTTTTGCCCACAAATGTACATTTATATCATGGTCTCATCTGCATGTGCGGTCTGATTTTCTTTCCTCTCCCCCCCCCCTTTTTTTTTTGGTCTCACCAGCCTATGTACATTCATCAGTTTTCACCCCCCATTTGTCATCTTTTATCTTGTTCCCTAGGCTTATCTACTATCCCTGAAAAGAATGTTCTTTCAGATGTTTTAGAGCATGATAACCTTGGTAAACCTGTGTATACACCCTCAGACAGCATAAACTGCAGTTCTGTGAAAGAAAGACCAGTCTGTGGTAGAAATGAAGAGAAATTCCAAGCTAAGAGCTCGGAACCTGTGAATTTCTTGGTGACTGGTCATTGTTTTCCTCTTGCAATAGAGAGAGGAGCTGATAATACTGATTATGAAGAAACTGTGTCTAGCTTTCCATTTAACCTGGGCAAATACCTTCCTTTTAGTTTCCCTTCTGTGCTTGATGAGGATGGTTACATTACTTTTCCTAGTCTTCCAGAGGTTTGCATTGCCTTTCTGCCTCCTGGCCTTCAGCATTATGTTCCCATTACTTCTCCCTCATTCCTCCCTTCCTTCTTCCTCACCTTTGTGCTGCTTCTATCTGCTTTCCAGTCTATTCCTTTCGCGCTCACATTTTCCCTTCCTGTCGCTCTGTCCCTCTGCTACCTGGAGCCCAAGGCAACTTCTCTGAGCACCTCTAATGATACTGCCCTAAAAGACAAAAGAAAGGAAGAAGAGGTGTGTAATTTTGTTGCCTAAATTCCACTTGCATATAGAATTGCTTTCATGCTCTGAGAGGTAAATTCAAATTTGTGTACTTTCAGTATTAGGCTTTAGCATTCCCCTTTTTGTAATATATCTCCTAATAAATTCTACACCGTTCCCCCCCCCCCGCCAAAAGTAATTACAGCTTTAGCCACGTGATGCTCTGCTTCCAGAGTATTCTAGATATAATATTATTTTATTATTATTAACCTTTATTTATGATAAAACAATTGCTGTTAGGTAGGCCTTATATCTAGACCCCTTCCCAGTCAGGAATATGTGGAAATATTAGCAGGCTTGTGGATGTTGTATGAATGGATGCCTGTATACTGTGTCACCACCCATTGTGGTAGCGGTGATGAAGTTATAGCAATTTGACAGAAAACAACCATGCACATACAAGCCCCCATGTGGGGGTATTGTTCTTTACAAACATATCTGTTCCTGAAACTACTGTGTCCTTGTATCCCTGTAGATGATGAACTAGGGGCTCCATAAATATCATCTGGCCCCTTGCGCACAGTAGTTTGAAACTTGTTTAACATTCTTTGACTATATTAAAAATAATTTCCTAATGTCTTCCTTCATACTTTCTTTGATCTTCCTTTTTTAGTACTTAAAATGACCTGCTTGGTTATAATGATATCTAGAGATTCTTTGTTATGAGACCAAGCCCTAGCATCATACATCCCTCTTTCCCCTCTCCTTCAGTACTCCTATTAGGAGGAAATTGGAAGCTTTTGCTTTAGGTTGGCTGGGACATGGGTGTCTGACAACATATGGAGGGCCACACATTTCCCAGTCATCTTACAGAAACAGCTAAGGTGGCTTGTCTCTATAAATCATTACCCCATTTTGGAATTCAGATATAGCCTTAAATATGACTAATAGCATTTGGAAGCAAAGGCTTCTGATCTCTTCACAGCTATGCCAAAGGAGGAGAGAGGAGGCGAGAGCATGGAACTTAAGTCTTGTCCACATAATGATACTTGATTTTTTATATCATGGAGTCAGATGCGAAAGTGATTTTTGTGGAACTTGTTGCATCTCCTCTTCTGTGTGTGAGATGTACTTTGTTTGAAGAGAAGGGAGACTTGTGCCTCTTGAAGCCTATGATCCACTTCTGCCTTGTTTGAACAAAATCCTAATGTTTAAATAATTGGAAAAGACTTCTTTCTTCTTCCAGTTTTTGATTATAAGAGGAAAGTGCATCCCCCAGATCGATTGGAGTGGTAGAAAACGTCCCTCAGACCTCCCAAAGTTTCCCATCTTTGGTTTATAATTTGTGTTTGAATGAGTCAGCGCTGAAATTCTGAGAAACTCTTATTTAACTTACCAAGTAGTGAAAGAAAAAAGCATGGAAATTTGGTGAATCTTTTTTATTGTCAGGTATTGTGTTACTCCAGCATACTTTTCTAAACTAGCCAGTGCTGCTGAAAGCAAGGTATCTTTATCTGGATAGCATATGAAGTAGCATTTTAAAATATTCTATGAAACAGTGATACTGCTGTGTTAAAATTTCTGCTGTTTCTGACTGTTTTTTTCACTACTCATAATATTGTTTCTCAGAAGGCAAATGCAATGTAGTATAAAAGCAGTTCGACTTCACATTAAAAGCAGTTTATTTCTATGACCTTTTTTGGAAGTTTTAAAATAGAAAATTGCAACCTCTTGAACACTGAAATCTTAAGTAATTATAAACAAAAAATGACTGTGTAATTTTTGAATGAAACTAAACAGGATGGGAAAGAGTAAAAATTCTAAAACTTATTATCAAATAACCCCTTTTCTATCTTTGAACCCCACATGCAAGTGGTGTATTAATATCTAAATGAGCCCAACATCTCTCTGTACTTGTATGTTCCAAATAAACGCTTAATTAAGATTGCTTATTTTAACTACAGATAGTTAGAGTTATACAGTGATATGTAGTGACTTGTATAGCACAGCAAGCTGTGGTTAATCAATACATTCCAAGCTGCTGCTGCTGCTGCTGACCATACAATAAGGGCTGGTGGTGGTGTTATTTAAGAGGTAGCACCAAATAATAGCAAGCCTTGTGCTATATATGCACTTCCACTTCTCCTTATCTGCTCCAGTTCAGTGTTGCTTCATTTGACATCCAAACAAATACTGAACAAAGTTCAGTAATTTGTATGTAAATGCAAACTATGATTTGTGCCAAACCAGACATAATTAATTGAACTGGTGTGTGTGGGGGGGAGAGAGGACAAGATATATTCAGAAACATCCCATGGTTTGATATGTCTGGGTCAGTCCTGTAAAATGTCTTTATTTATTTGCAGTACTTTAGATACATATCAGCTTTGTTATTGGAAAGGTTTATGTTATCTTTAAGGATTTAACAATACAGATGTAGTGTTTCTGAAGTAGTCTGTAGCTTTAAGCTTGCACTGCTTTCACTTTTTTCAAACTGCATTGATATTACAGTCACTCTCTTTGAATTTTCATAGTGGATGCTGTTTTCCTCACCTTCTGTTTTCAAAATTTCTTCCAAACTATGGGGAAAAAACAAGAACTAATAATAGGGTTGTAGAGAGACAGACAAATCTTTCATTTTCCATTTCACCCGTACCAAAAATTACTTCAGCCATTTCCACAGTGCTATAGGTGGAAGACAGCAGTGGTTTAATAACTTGAGCAGCATCTGAGGCCAGAACAATAAAGGTTTGTAAACAGAGCATATTGTTTGTAGTATTTCCAAACAAACCTCTTTGCTGCATCTGTAGCTTCCACTAACAAGTGTTTTCTTTTGCTGACCTTTGGGTGGTTCCGTTACATAGGTGGAGACAGAAGAGGAGGAAAATCATAAGAAGGTGGATGATATTTTCAATTAAACCTAGTTGTTGCCTGCCATTATCAATGCTTGAGGCTTCTGTAGCTTATGTTTGCATAGCAACAATGCTTGTTTAATTTTAAAGTTTTATTTATTGACCGTTTAAGCACTTTTTGGTGGTTTTGATGATCACGGGGGTTTTTCTTCCTGTCTGTTTTTGTGTGTGCTTTAATTTCACAGACTTATTCCTTGAAAGTAGATGGGGAAAATATTTATGTCAGACATAGCAATTTAATGTTGGAGGTTTGTATAACATAAGGAATACTTTCTGTTCTCATGGGCTGCCAGGCTGCATGAGATGGGAGGTCACTTGCAGGCTGTTCTAGGCACGGTGCATGAAATGCATGGGGATGTTTGACTTGGATGTGCATGTTGAAAATCTTAGTCACTCTGCAAATGAATGGATTTTAAATATGCAGCTATTATAACATTTTGTAGTGGTAAGTCTTATAGCCCTATTCAGATGCCAGTATTTCCTAAAATAGGGCATCTTTGATATAATTTCATGGTTGTACCATCTATAGTTTGAATTCCATTATACTGCATGTTTTCTTTTCCATTTCCTACACATGATTGGAAATTGGAAACAATGTATTCTAGTAAAAATTGTGCAGTTAAATTAGAACCAGAAAGTTGTAAGTTCTTCTGATACCAATTTTTGAGTAATTTTTTAATATGCCTTCCTGGTGAACTGAATTGAATTATGCACTGAAACAGTTTTCACTGTGGTGTAATCTTTGTGATACCAGGGGATGCTATTTGACATGCTTTAAAATTATAAATATGAGGGTGTTTGCCCCTTAATCTGTCAGTAGCATAACCATAAGTAAATAAATACAACTTTTGATTGAATAGATCAAGCCTTGCCATCCAAATGGGGCTATTCCTGCTATTAGATTTAGGTAATATGGGAATAATTTATTTTTATAAATGAGGGGATATTATGTGAGAATCTAAAGATTTACAGTAACTTTACTAATATGATGCTTTTGGCAGCTTCTGGTAACTGTGTATATACTTGGCATAATTTTACTAAAACATTGTAAAGTGTACTGCATAACATTGCATTAAACAAATCCAAGAAATGTGCCTGGTTTCACCCCAACATTATTTTTGAAAATACTGTATTTATACAAGCTGTGATACCGTAAATCTGCCCCAGTTGACTAAATTTCTGATATATGGATAGGTACTAAAAGCACAGTATTCCCTTGATACTGAAACTTGTCCTCATTATATTTCCATATGTTGTGTTATGTTAGAGCTCTACAGGTAAGTTTTTGCCTGAGCAGAAAACAGCACATAGTCCCTAGTTTCCTATGAAGAAAATTCCTTCCTTCAAATTCCAGGATCCAGTTTGAAAAAGCCTGTCAGTAGACCACAGCATGGCATTTCCCATCACCATTGCCGTACATGCTCAAACGTCTGCTCTTGAGCAGATACTAAGAATACAGAGAGCTGTATGGGGAGGGAGAAAACCACCTACTTTGAGTTTTGCTGAAGGGGTATGTTCCATCAGAGCATGGACCTAATTGGATCAAGGAGTTTGTCATTTGTTCTTTCTCTCACATGCACATTCTTTCATTTCCCCCACCCCATCTCTTTCTTTCTAATTCTCTTCTCTTTTGACATGTATGCTGTTTCTCTCCTCAGTTCTCCCAGTGCATCTGGGAGCCGGCAGGGCTTCAGCATAGTCATAGCTTTTGCCTCCACCACACATTCAGATACGTATCTCTCATTAAGAATGACATCCCACTTAAAAGGAACTGTAGAAATCAGTTTCAGACATAGAAAAGAGCCTGTAGTTCTGTGGTCTCCAAACTATGCTCTTTAAAGGATTTTGGACTTCAGCTCCCATAATCCCATACTGTTGACCAACGTGGCTGAGGTTTCTGGAAGCTGAAGCTCAGAGTCTCTTAAAGGGCACAGTTTGGGGACCACTCCCATAGTTCAAGGCTTGGCAAGTAAATGTCTGAATCCACTTTCTTTTACAGTTTATATCAAATAAATTACACGCATGTGTAGTCTATATTCTCTGTAGTTCTGTGAGCTGCATTGTCCTGTTCAGTGTGATTTGTATGCACATTATAGTTGTATTTTGCCCCCTGAAAACAATGATGGCCACCGTCTGATATTCTTTCTCACTAGAGTCATTGGTGGCCACAAGTGGGTCAGAGGGGGAAATTGGCTGCTTTAGCTGATTGTCCCATGGAGCATTTTACTCCCCCCTTCTGTGAATTGCTGCCATGTAATTTCACAAGCAAAAGATGCAGATGGATTCAAAAGATACTGTTGGCGTGAATGTGTATGCTGCCTGTCCTCTTGATCCACGGTGGCTTGTCCTAGTTTTCACAAACAGGATTCCTGTAATCCTGCTCCTTCCTCCAGTGTCATATATTCATTTTCAGCCAGACTTTTGCCAGGCTTCTATGGCTTTAACAGAAGCTGCACAGTAGGCATTTTGAATTAGATGCATTATTTATGCCATAGAAGCCTGTGCAAACCTGTTGAATAGATTTCTGCTGTAGGAATAACCATAAGGGCTTTAAAGGAAACACAAAGTGTTTTGGAGTACTGTGTTAAAGGCACTGTTTTGCTCCCCATAAACTTTATGTTATCTCTACCTTGTAGTTCCTTGTGTGTGGAAGATCTTTAAAAAATAATACCACTGCTAATGTGCAAATATTACATATTGCAACTTGCAAATAAGAGCCAGCAACATCTAAAATAAATAATTTATTATGATTTTTATTGCATCAATTTAATGAACACAATAGGGATAAAAACAGGGTCTTTCTTTTTCTGAAATACATGTCTCTAACACATAATTAATAATTTCCAATTTGGATACTCAGATACCAGGCACTTTTCATGGTGTGTATATTTTAATGATTGGTGTTTGTCATACTTTTGTCCTACTTTTTTTTTTTTTTTTACATCACACATTGCTAGGACCTGGATAAGACCCAGGATGAATTACTGAAGCATCAGGCTAGCATTAGTGAACTCAAGCGCAATTTTATGGAATCCACACCTGAGCCACGCCCCAATGAATGGGAGAAGCGCCGTATCACACCTCTGTCTCTACAGACACAAGGGGTATGTCACTGAATACCCTTGTCAGCATGCATAGCCATAGAGTTAAGAAAATAATTTAAACATGCGTTATAATTCAGTATTAAGAAGAAAAATATGGGATATGTCTGCTGTAATACCAAATTTATTTGCAGCTAATATTCTAACAGTGTATGTATGTGTTGCTGTCTGTTTACAAACACTGAAGAAACAAAGGTGAAGAAATTACCATCTTGCATTAAAAATATATAATAGCAAGTAACTGCAATGGTGAGCACATTCTTTCAGACTCCCAAAAGTTATCTTCACACTTAGAGCAAATAGGGATGGAAATAGCTTGCCTGGAAAAAAGATGAGAGGACAGCACCACTTACAACTTTCCATCCAAAAGAGGCAAGCCTCAAAAGGTTATTTTTGAAAGCAACCTAATTTTACAATTGTTATGCTGACTATATTTCAAATCACTCTTCCATCAGGCAGCTAAAAATATGCAATTTAATTATTATATCACAAGATTTACAACTTTAAACATATAGTATTGACACTTACCATGAGATCTTAATACAAATATCTCCAAATGTCTCTATTATATTACTGTTTGTAATTATTGGATATTAAAATATTGTAATGATTTACAAGGTGCTTTCAGGGATGTAATATACTTTTTGTTCAGTGCCTTTTATAGGTTTGCCTCTTTAAGTATGAGTTGCTCTGTGTGTCTCTGTGTGTGTGTGAGGGGGGGGGGGGAGAAGGAGAAGGTGTTACTAATTGTCTGTGGATATATAGTGTGGTAAATTGTTTATGGATATGTAGTGTGACACATATTTTATCAAGTATTTCAATACAATTTTGAACTACATTAATACAGCAATCCTGAAATCATTGGCTCCAGAGTAACCCCATTGGCCTGGCCAGAATGTATCCATTGTAAAACATTTACACATAGTTTTTCAGTGCTTGTTGACCAGCCAGATAGGTGGTATATTGCAGATACGTAATGCGTTCATGTTTATGTAATCTTTATATGATCTGAAGAGAAACCAGAGCCAGAGTGGCATAGTACAGTAATTTGAATGGTGGACTGCACCTCTGGAGATCAGCATTCGATTCCCAACTTGGCCCAGAAACCCACCGGGTGACCTTGGGTAAATCACATACACTCAAACCCAGGGAAAGGCAATGACAAATTTGATCTGCACAACTCTTGCCAAGAAAACAAAATGATAGGTTCACTTTAGGGTCACTATAAGTTGCTAACTACATGAAAGTGAACAACAACAAAGTGTGTACATACTATCTTTAATGTATTAATAAGGTCCACTTAACTTCTTTCTTTCTTTCTTTCTTTCTTTATATGGCACCATCACTGTACATGGTACTTTACAAGAAAAAACATTCCCCTGCTCTCAGGCTTACAATCTAAACACAGGACACACAAGAAATAATAATAATAATAATAATAATAATAATAATAATAATAATAATAATAAT
>NC_056522.1:97361199-97400241 GCF_019175285.1 Sceloporus undulatus
TCTTTCCTGCGTCTCCTGAAGCCTTGAGGTGGGGTAAAGGGAAAGACATTAAGTCCAGGAAATACTGCCTCTTCTCCCTCAGAGGCCAGGGCAATAGCCATTGGGATGGAGTGGGGGCCTTTCACCTGCTTCTGGGCCTGGTGAAATTTCATAGGCAGGTTTGTTTGGAAGAAACAGACTAGTTGTTCCTATCCTGTGTGCTGGGAGAGAAATAATTCAGACAGCAGTGTACAGGAGTGTTTTTCTTTTTTCATTTTGGAAAATGAAGTGTCTGTCTTCTGATTTTTAAAGTCTTTAGATGTAACACTAAAGCAGGCATTTTATTGTATTCTGTTCTTTTCAGTATAGAATGTGCTGCATGATACAGAAGTCTTTTTTAAACATTGTGCACCTGTGGTGGTCTTGCAGAATTTCAGTACAAGAGCCCTGGTGGTGCAGTGGTTCAATGCCAGTACTGCAGCCACAAGATTGTGAGTTGGATCAGGCATGGCTCCAAGGTCCACTTAACCTTCCATCATTTTGTAGATTGGTAAAATGAGTATCCAGCTTGTTGGGGGCAATTGGCTTACATATTATAAACTGCTTATGGAGTGCTTGTTCACTGAAAAGTGGTATAGAAATATACTTGCTATTGCTATAAAGTCCACACACTTACACATACCACTTCTTTTATCCTTATTTTGTAAAGCTATACAGTATGTCTGCTTTCTTCTTTGTTGGTTACTTTTGATTTGAAAAATTATATAATTCCCACAAAAAATTTAAAGAAGTGAGTAGTGGCAGGGAAGAAACTGCCTTCAGTGGAATAATTGTGAATTTAAATGATCACAAATTGCCAAAAGAGTAAAAAGAAATGGCAAAGGAAGCTAACTGAAACTTCACTTTTGGGGTTTTGTCTTTCCAAAAGCGTTTAGCACTGGCGTTACCTGTTTTATAGTTAGTTGAGTATTGAGTAAATTGATTAACTTTCTTGCAAATGGTGTGCATTGTTTCTAACAGCAGTAAGATGCCAATGTAGTACATATACAAAACTAAATAGAAGATACAACTGATCATTCCATGCATAGGACCTTAGGTTGTCCTAAATGCATCTTGACATCCATTAGAACGTTCTGTGGTTACAGGATCTTTCTTTAATTCTAAAAAGCTGATTGCTTTATCTTTGGCATGTAGAAATTATGGTTAAAAATCACTTTGATACACAATGTGTATGTGTATGTTTCTCCTGTATTGCCAAATCAGATACGGCAATTCAAATCATATCTAGCCTTTGTCCATTGCAGTTTTTTGCTTGTGCTGTTTGCTCATTTTGCTCAAGACTCAGAGCCCAAAAAGGGCTGTACTTTCTTTGCAATTATTTTCAGTATTTTTTTCATCATCTGCTTCCTAAAATAGCATATGCAGCTGAATAGTTATGGAGAAATAGTTACAGTTTTTGAAAGTCAGGATTTCCTTTTTATTACTCTGTTGCACCATGCAGCACATTAATTATATCATTCTTCTGAGTTTCCAGCAATCTTTATAAATTAATCTAAGATGTGCCAAAAATTACCAAGCAACAAGTTAGTAATGACATTGTAATCATAGTAGCTGTGCCCATTTAAAGATATAATTGTGCTGGTGGTAGCATATTTTGTGCATTTATAACTTAGTACAGATGTCTAACTTGATATGTTAATATCAGTGTGACAGAAGATTGGATTATGCTGCGTGCTAGAAGGTTTAAAGTAGTCTAAAGATTAGATGCCCTTCTCTGATTCACATTTTTTCTTTGTTTTTCACCTCACTCTTCCTATGCATGTGCATGGTATAATTGAAAACCCAGCCAAATGCAGCTTTTTTATTTTACATAATGGTATCACTAATAAATTCTGTTATTCAAGCTTTATCATTACTATACAGCAACATGTGGGGTGTTTTTAAGATGAAGAAATATCAGTTACTGTCTTTTACTCAGCTCAGTAGAAAGTTGTTTTTAGTTTTTAACTGTCAGAAATGCTTTTTCAGAACAACTGTACAACTTGTGAGTTGTACAGAATTCTTTTGGTGGAGGTATATATTATTCTAGGAGGTCTCTCATTCATAAAGTTTCAAGAAGTTGAAAGTCTGTTTGCAAACAACAATATGTAACTCTAAACATATTGACTGGTAATTCATTCTAGACCTTATAAGAATAAAATGTACAAAGTATGGGTGATATATTTTGAAGAAGTTGAAAAACTGGATCAGTACTGTGGGTGTCTTGTTATAACATTTCATTATAAACCCAGGGAACTGTTGTGGGTTGTTTGTATTTACAAAAATAACTTTAAGTGGGGTAGATGAAACTGAGAAATGAGATGGGGTGATTTTGCTTTTTAGTCCCTGCCATTTTATTGCTGCAAAGTCATCCTAGTTTCATTTTACACCCTGTATGCGTTGGATATGCGTTTTTAGCCGCACCAGTGTAAAAGCCATTTGGATTGTCATTATTTCATATATGTTCATGTACTGTGCCATTTGCCCTGCAGTAAGCCCTACAAAGGTAAGCAAAACAGTCAAATTAATTCCAGTTTTATCATTCAGTTGAAAAATGTTGTCTGACATCCTGTTCAGTAGTTACAAGATTGAAAGATGGACTAATGAGTAACATGATCTCAAAAGCCTACCTTTTCAGTGTGACAGCACCTGACTGACAGGTTACTGAGCCACTATGCATTGGGTTTGTGGGAAGTGACGTCTGCAGCACAAGGTGCATTGAGATGAGCAATTGCAGCAGGACCCTGAGAGATTTCTCCAGCTGCCAATTCTCCATTCACCCCATGACTGTGACAGAACTACAGATATTATTTCCCAGTGTACCCAGAAATATTTAAAACTGAGGTCTTGCCAGGTTGAAAACGGTTTTGGGGTGAGGTGGCATTCTCAAAAGTCACCACTATGACTGATCTCCATCATGATGATTATGTTGGACCATCTGTTTCGCTGATCTTTCCTTTAATAATTAATAGTTAGTTTCTATTTTCTATGAGAACAGGATATTTACTAAGAAAATCTGAAAATAAATTTTTGAAAATGTAATCTCATGTTAATGACTGTGGTACAGAATAGATCAGGGATTTTATGTAGATTTCAATTTACAATCGGACATTCTAAAATCAGCAAGGTGAGCAAGATACATAGCAGTACTCCTAACTTATGTGATCATTTTTATTGAACTTTTTGTCATAAAAGTACAATGTGAGCCATATCCTTTAAAGAAATACATTTCAGTGTACTGTCCTTTTGTGCGTGCTTTTTCTCTCTGTTTGCATGCCCTTTGTTTCTTGTCTTGCCTGTTGTTTCTTTTGTAGATCTCTGCTGTTTTGTCTTCTGCTGTTAATTTGTTGCTTTCCATTTTCTAACTTGTCTAGAGCCTAGAAGAGGAGATAGCATCAATTTTATTTAGTAAAGAGGGTTTTCCCAGTAGTATGAAATCTGCCTTCACTTCAGCTACCTTGTGGACAACAGAGGGCACTGTTGTGAAAGATAATATACCTTCTGAAAAGCTTTCTGCCTCACTCTTCTCTCAGCTGCCTGAGGTGCTTTTCCACATTGCTTTTTTCCAATATAAAGTCATATATGTAGATGGGAGGAAGGGAGTAATTCTGTGACATGGTAACTAAGGTTCAAAACACATTGCAGAAATAATCCAGTTTGATACTGCTTTAACTGCCCTGGCTCAATGCTAGGGGATTCTGGGAACTGTAGTTTTGTGAAACATTTAGTCTTCTCTGTCAGAAAGCTCTGGTGCCACAGTGAACTACAATTTCCAGGATTCCCTAATATTGAGCCAGGGCAGTTAAAGTGGTCTCAGAATGGATTATTTCTGCAGTGTGTTTTGGACTTATAATTTGCCTTTATACATGGGATAATTGCAAGAATATTAGGACAGAAAATAAGGGCTTGGTGGGAGCTCTGATGTGCACACAAGAGCTCTTGCATGAATGTACTTCCTTCATCACATCCACATTTAAGTCACCTCTGCACATGTAGTGGGGATGGATTGCTACCCCGTTAGATGTAAAATGCTAGATGTAAAATTATTTTTAGTAAAAATAAATTAATTAATTAAAACAAAGTAAAACTATGTCATAAATGTAAATGCATTTTAGAGGCAGGCTTTCAAAAACTTTAGTCCTTCCTGCTGTGCTTTTATATGCCACTTATATTTGAAATTATCCATTATCTGTATTTAAACCAAAGCTTTACACTTTTTATTCTGAGGAGCCCTGGTGGTGCAGTAGTTAAATGCCTGTACTGTAGCCACTCACTAACAAACCATAAGATTGCAGGTTCAATACCAGTGAAAGGGCTTAAGCTCAACAGGCTTGCATCCTTCCGAGGTTGCTAAAATGAGTACCCAGATTGTTGGGGGTAATTAACTTACAATTGTAAACTGCTTAGAGAGTGCTTTAGTGCACTGATAAGTGGTATAGAAATGTACTTGTTATTGCTATTGCTATTCTGTGAAGCTAAAATATCCATGTTTCAGATCAAGTGTTAAGTTTAACTGAAAATATAGTTGAATACTTTCTTTCAGTTATTCTACAGTTGGCCTTCTGTATCCACAGATTTTTTATTCACAGATTCAAGCATCCACTGCTTGAAAATATTAGAAAACATATAAATTCCAGAAAGCAAACCTTCATTTTGCCATTTTATATAAGAGACATTATTTTACTGTACCACTGTATTTAATGGGACTTGAGCATCCACAGGGGGAGGCCCTGCTCTATTTTGGTTTTACCATTTTCAGTTAAACTTAACACTTGATCTGAAACATGGATATTTTAGCTTCACAGAATAGCAGTAGCAATAACAAGTACATTTCTATACCACTTATCAGTGCACTAAAGCACTCTCTAAGCAGATTACAATTGTAAGTTAATTACCCCCAACAATCTGGGTACTCATGTATCAATGCTTAGGTTTTAAAATCTACATCAGTCAGTTGGTATTGATGATAGGTCAACAAATATTTAAATCCAATATCAGTCTGAGACAGAATCTATGACAGTACAGGAAATCTTTGAATGGGTTTTATATGTTTGTATTGTTACATGCCAGTTGTACTCATCCATTTGACACAGAACCCTTGTATAGGAAAATTTTATATTTCTTCAGGGATAGCCAAACAAGTACAGTGAAGTGGTACAGTACTCATGACTGTGGAGGATATAACATTTCAAAGGTTTATACTAGTAGTATAGAGAGACACCTGGCAGATTTGTAGCATTCCTCTCAAAGGTTCCAATTATTTCTTACAGTAATTTGGTTAGAAAAATGTCCTGCATGCACATAGACATAGTTGCTCTTGAATAAGTTATTTAAACTACTGAGGCTGTCAGCAGTTACTATTAAGTAGATTGACTCTTGGTAGTATCTTCAGTCCAAGTTTTTAAGACAAATGATTACTTTTTTAAAAGTGTAAATTGTATGTTTCATATTTAACTTTCTCCTTGGGAAGGATGTAAAGGTTTCATCTGGAGATAACCTAGATAAATAAAAGTAAAGTAATAAAATGCTAAAAAAATTCCTGTCCACCAACTGCTACCTTACATATTTTTTAATTGTGGGGGAAAAAACATTGTTTTTGGGTGTCATCAGCAAAATATTTTATAGTGCTCTAGAATAAAAATACTGAGTTGGAACCAGATTTAGTCATACTGGTAGTAGATCCTGTGAGATCAGTGGGTATTAAGCTAGTCATGATTAACTTTAGGTCCATTGACTGGATCCAACATATATATTTCAGTGTGCTTATTCTCCTGTTGATTTAACAAAACTATGCTATAAATATATAAATGTGCAATTAGTCCCTCTGTGCTGTTTGCAAAATGAGAAAATCAGATGTTTGTGTCAACAAATGTAGAAGTTTGTATTTATATGTGCCTTCTGGTTGCTTTTTGTTCCACAGAGATTTACTCCCCAAACAGAAGAGCTCTCCATTGGAACCAACAGGACTACTAAGGTTCTCCTATTTTGCCATAGTCCCTTGACATGTCTGAATCATTTTTCTTTCCTTTGTTTCCCCCCCTTTAATCATTATTACAGTCATCTTCATTTTTCATGTGACTGAAACCACCCATCAATTAGCTTTATGTTCATTATTTTATTTATTCATATGTTCTACTTTTTGTTTTTCCTCATCCATTTGTTTTGTGCAGAGTTCGCATGAGACTCTGAACGTAGTGGAGAAGAAGCAGGCAGAGGTTGGGATAGAAGAGACAATAGTCACAGATGATACCAACAGGGACAAAATACAAGTTGTCTCTGCTGGAGGGGAAATTCAGAAGATGGAAAGACTGTCGAAAAAGGACTCTTCATCATTGTCATCAGATAGCAGCAATAGTGAGAGTGAAGATGAAGCAGGAGAATATCGGCCATACCAACAGTTGACTCAGGATTCCATAAAAGAAGAACTAGAAGAAAATGAAATTACTAAAGATGAGAAGCAACAGAAGGCAGATGCAATAGTGTGCATGGAAATTTCACAAGTCAGTCCAGCTCAAGTAACAGTTGAGCACACAGAAGTAACAAAAGGTTTTGTTCAGACAAATGAAGCAACCACAGAAACACCTGGAGAGACAAATTTGCCAAAACTGGAAAAGCAAGATCTGAAAGAAGAGAGCGTGGAAGAGCAGCTGAAAGTAAATGGAGAGGCATCGCATATTGACATTGATGTTTCACCACAAATAATTTGTTGCTCTGAGGTAAATGGTAGAAGAGGAAGGGACTCTAGAATAGATACCTCACCATAGGGTTAAATATCTCTGCCTTTCTTCTTCTCTGTCCTCTTCAGGTTTTCAAACAAATACAGATCTGGAAGGGAGAAAAAAATGATGTGCAGATTCTGCCTTTGGTCATGGTTTCTGAATTTTTGCTACATTTATTTTGGTTTCCCAGAAGGGCAAATTTGCCTGGGATTACACCATCTTTTTTTTCTTTTTCATGTTCTGCTTTTGCTTTCGTGTGTTAATTGTTTGAGTCTTGTCTGTCTAAAGTGTTAGTCTTTTATGACCGTACAATAACTTTTAATTGGAATGCTGAAGTGTCCTCTTTTGTGCATGAGGTGAATATAGCTAAAGTATATTATATATAATACTCTTCTTTAAATCATTGGGGGGGAGTGTTGTTTGATTTACTATCTTCCCCTAGATATTTTGTGAAATTGCTGCCTATAGCCTGATATAGAAACACCTGGGATTTTTAAGAATGCACAGTCAATGTAGTCTTCCATGAAGCATTATAAAATACATTCATCAAAATATAGTCTTCTAGAGGCATCAATGTATTGCAGTAGTCGTGCAATCAAATGAATGTAAGCCTGGAATGTACAACTTAGTAGGTCAACTGAGACTGGAAAGTAAAGGACAATTCAGAGGTTGTATTCTACCTATATACTTGGTGTTTCCCTGGCAAACAGCACGTGTGCTAATCTGTAATACGGCTGGAGGGATAAACCCTATAGCCCCCCAGTCCCTTCCCAAAATATAGCCTATAGTATTGTAGTTGTGTGTGCTTTTTTACAGACTGGTACATATATCAGCTGCACTGGTGTAGGGAAAATGCTGACAACACCTATCTGAATGGGCAATTTCTCATCATGTTAGAAACAAGTGTGTAGTGGCTTTCTAACTGGGAAAGTGTATTTGTACCTTCCAAAAGAACTAGATTTATGGAAATGGAATAATTGGCCAAGGACATGTAGCTCACTTTACCTCGTTCACAGAGGCATGATTTTGGTTCAGAGTGTTTCTCAACAGATACACATTTTTATTAAAATCATAATCTAAGATAGGTATGAAATACATGGCCTTCCAGTTGTTGGACTGCAATTGCTATCAACTCTAGTCAGCTATAACCAGTGGTTAGGGATGACAAAAGTTGCAGTTAAGAACATGTGGAGGGTCACATGTGATATAAAAAATTATAACATGTTTGGAAACTGTACAACACTGCTATTGTAGTGGCAGCATTGCATATGTAGGAGCACATTTTGCCAAACTGAACCTGGCTTCAAAAATGCCAGAGTTCACAGATAAATTGGAAGAGCTTTATAAATCTGACTTCATCCCTATTCTTAAGGACTGATTGTTTAGTGGATATAAGACATATTGTGTACCTGTTCAAACTGTACAATTTCAAGCAATCTGTGTGCCTTTTTTTTTTTTCAGTTTTAAAAATCATTTTACATTACAAGCTCATAATCCTGATGCTGTCATTGTTTGTACTTCCACTAGAGTGATAGTATATTCTGACAGTTTACCCAAAGTTTTAAAAATTTCCACATCCAGTTAGAGTGTTAATAAACTTGTAAATTGGTTCTAAGCTATGGATACACACAGTGGGGAACTAGTTATCCATGGCATGTTTTTTTTGGGGGGGGGGGGGGGAGGAACACAGAAGCTTTAAATATTATACATGCAACAAATAAATAAATACAAGTAAATGTTATCCAATATAAATACTATAAAACTTACTTGTATTTATGTTTTTTATATAAGCTAATGACTGGAATTAAAATCCATGCATAATATGGAAAATAAGTTGTACTCATTTTAAGTTGTTTTGTAGGCAGGAAAGTGAAATTTATGTGTGTCATGATTTTCATCTGAAGTTCAGGTTTAAAATTTTTAACAAACATCTTTAAATATTGGTATTCTGAGGCTTGAAACTTTCAGATAGATGATATGTGCCATATGCTTTATTTTTAATGACTTGTGAATTCATGATGTTCTGTCTTCCTGAACACTAGCCTCCTGTGGTTAAAACAGAGATGGTGACCATTTCAGACGCTTCACAGAGAACTGAAATATCTACCAAGGAAGTACCAATTGTTCAGACAGAGACTAAAACAATCACATATGAATCTCCCCAGGTACAGCTGTTGCAGAATTTATAATATCTGAGAACCAAGTGCTCATTCAACTGAACACACATACCAACAACTCTTGTCTGGTGGGAAGACTATCATACATGTGTACAATATACTAGATAATCCCCCATGCTTGGTAGTTTTCTATCTTCATATTTATCAGGATTTTTCACTAAGGGGTCATGCAGATCATACAAAAGGAGCTGCCAGAGGCCCCTCCTGCCCCAATCAGCACAGGATCGCAGTAACTTCATGGACCTGGTCCCAATATGGGTTGCCGCCGTGGTTCCAAACAGAATGCCGGCAAAGAGTGGACTTTCTCCTCTCCTTTTCCGGCCAGCTTTTCCTGGCCAGATGTGCAGTCTGCACCGCTTCTGGCCACTCTGGAGGTATGCATCATTTGCATGCCATACCCCCAGAGCAGCCAGAATCCACATTTTCCTGCCCATCTGTTTCAGGCCTTAGTTAGGGTTTAAAAGATCAAACAGATGATGGGAAAGATTCTGTCCTGGCCTTCTTGACCAAATGCTAACTTGTAGAGGTGCATAATTTGCCTGCATGCCTAACTGTATCCCTTGGCATTCTATTAGCTCTGCAGACATGTTCCCCATATGATGTTTCCCTTCATGTTTGGTGAGTTAGGTTCCTCCTCAAGCTTATTTTTCTAGTTAGCGTTCCCCAGTTTCTAAGGTTTCAGTGTACACAAACTTCATTTCATGCAAAAAATTATTAAAAATATTACGTATACAGTTACCATCAGGCTTTATGGGTATAAGGTGCATACAAAACACAAATGAATTTCATGTTTAAACTTGGGTCCCATCTCTAAGATATCTCATTGTGTATATGTAACTATTCTAATCTGAATTCTGAAACACTTCCGATCCCTAGCATTTTGGATAAGGGAGACTCACTCAACCTGTAGTTCCAGAAATATTATCAAATGCTCTCTCTGCATCTAAAAGCAGCCTGTTTTAATCATTATGGTGTTCCAAAAAACTAAAACTATGCATTTGTTTTTAATCTGACATTTCCACTAGCTAGGTTTGCACTGTAGCTTTTGTCAATGTGAAGTTAAATAGTACTGTATATACTTGTCTGTAAATCTCAAAATTTATGCCCAAAAATTGACCCCAAAATGCCAGGTCGACCTATTTACGGGTCACTATGGAAATGTGATAGCAGCTCTTTCAGATTTTCCCATGCAGTGTGGAGAGGAATTTATTTCTCTCTGAAGCCAAGCAAAAAGAGTCCTGGGTGATTGATGGATATTGCTGTTTAAGAGTCTGTTTCCCACCCGTTCATCTGGGTGAAATAAAAGCTGAAACTATGAAGTAAAAAAGCATCATTAAGACTCTCCCTTGCCATACGCACACATAGACACACTGAAGGAGTTTTCAAGTTTTACCCTCGACCTATCCACGGGTCGTGGCAAAATCCATAATTTTGGCCTCAAAACCTGACCTCAACTTACACATGAAATCGACTTATAGTTGAGTATATATGGTAACTGTTAGTCCCTTTTCCAGTCTGGGTTTAATGTTTGGTTTTATGTATAACTCAGCCACTTAAAGTCAAAGCAGAACTGGAAAAATGATGTTTCTCTAACACAGGGGATCAAGTCCAGCCCTATGGCATACCCCAGAAGTCCTCACACTTTCCTCATGATACCACCGCTTCGTAGTCTCCTGATTTTTTACTACAAATTTTATTCTAAAATGGGTGGGGATTATGTTGCCTTCTATAGATGTTGTTCAGTTGAAGCTCTCAGCATTTCTCACCATAGGCTACAGCTACTGAGAGATGCAGCCCAATGATATTGTGAGTGCCATGTGATTCCCACTGCTGTTCTATAATAAATAATAATAAATAATAAAATATTTATTTATAGCCCGCCTTTCCGTAGATCAAGGCAGGTTACAACAGTATCAGATTACAGGATAAAAACATGATAAACAGCAAATATACATTAAAATCACAGTAAAATTCACAATATCACAATATAACAATATCCAGCTAGCATAGGATGTTCAACAACAAAGATAATAACGGTGGTGGGGAGGAAGGAGGATACAAAGGGAAGGAGTTAGGGGAAAGCTTTTTGGAACAGGAAGGTTTTTAGTTCCTTCCTGAACCGGTCAAGGGAGGTGTCAGTAAGAACTGTAATCTAAACATGCTGGGTTTTTTAAATGCTTTTGCATTTGCCCACTCTTTCCCCTTCTGGAACACAGTGCATAAGAACATTTGTGACATTGATATTTTCCTTTGGAATAAAGGATTTCTCATTGTGCCCCTCCCCTTCTATAAGACTCACCTAAGTTTCAGATCTTTGCATATAGTGCCTTTACTTTATCCTTGTTTAGACTTCAGTTAATATGTAATATGAAATTTATAAGAGCCAGTGTGGCATAGTAGTTTGGGTGTTGGATTATGACTCTGGAGACCAGGGTTTGATTCCCAGCTCAGCCATGAAACCTACTGGGTGACCTTGGACAAGTCACATTTTCAGGTCAGGGGAAAGCAATAGCAAACCTCCTCTGAACAAATCTTGCCAAAAAATCCCCAAGATAGGATTGCCGTGAATCAGAAATGACATGAAGGCACACAACAACAACATATAAATAAATTGTTTAAAATGTATAGTAGCCTTCTCAAACAAGTGTCTAACTCACTGGTCTGCTTAACTGGTTTTTTTAAATCTTTTTTTTTTATCCCTCTTTCCTCCTTACAAAGGATCCAAGGTGGTTTTCCCTGACGTTTTGTCACAGGATGGATCGAGGCAGGCAACCACAACAAACTAGATACAGGCCAATTAAAAGAGCATATAAGACCAATGCATATTTAGACAAGCCATACAGACTTTAAACATTTGTAATTTTAAAATGTTCTGTACAGGCCAGCTGAAAGAGTTGAGTCTTTACTGTTGTTTTTAATACAGAGGGCATATCTACCTGATGAATCTTTTCTAGCAGGTCATTCAGCTGTCTAGGAGTAGCTGAAGAAAATGTTGTCTGGGTAACATTTGTCAGTTTAGTTTTGGCTGGCTAAATGTCTTCAAGAGGACCTGAATGTATGGGACATCCATATAGGAAAAGGCAGCCTTATAGGTGACTTTGACCCAAACCATGTAGGGCTTTAATGGTACAACCAACACTTCGTACCATGACTGAAACCTAATTTGCAGCCAGTGGGGTGATTTTAATATTGGTGAAATACGATCTTCTGTAGTTGTACCAGTAACCAATCTGGCTGCCATGTTTTGAACTAACTGAAGTTTTCAAATTTGATACAGAGGAAGCTCAGTGTACAGCATACTGCAGAAGTCTAGCCTTGAGGTTACTAGTGCATGCACTATCATATTTAGATCTTCTAACTCAAGGATTCTTAGATATTATAGACATTTTTTAAAGTGAATATTTGTTTTTCTTATGCTATATTAGGATAGCAAAATTTTGAATGTATATTTTGGATTTACTTTCATCTTTACCACCATGACCTCAGATGTTTGAGAAATTGTTGGTGATGACTGAATAATATTAGGTAGCATTTATATTGTGAATTTTAAAATTCTTACTCCACTGAGTGACATGATTGGCATGAGAAGCAATATGTATCTTTATTGTTCTTTTTAATGACTTTCTGTAAAAGAACTTATTCTCTAGAACATGCAGAAGAACAATCCTATAGACTATCTCTTGCATCACACAGAATCAAAGGCAGGAATCATATGACCTTCAGATGTTCTTAAGGATTCTGTTACCTCTCCTTGGAGATTCTTTCTAAAACTGCCTTCAAGCAATTCTCTGTTGGAAAATGCTTCTTCTCCAAACAGAAATACTGTATATAGCTTGTTGAAAACAGACCTTTAGAAGGAAACTTCTTGAAGACAAAACTTTAAAAGGAAATTGTAGAGAAGTGGAAGGGGTCCTTAAGAAGATCTGAAGACATGTGATTTCCATTTCTGGTTCCATGTGATGGAAGGGATAATCTGCATTGTGTGGACTGCACCTCTGCACCTTAGCATAATGAATAATCAGTACCTACCTCTGTTTGGTTCATTTGATAGACTTGACTGTTCCCTCTCTTTAATTATGCAGTTCGATGGCAGTGGTGATGCTGGTGTACTGTTGAGTGCACAGACGATCACAGCAGAATCTGTTTCTACAACCACCACCACACACATTACAAAGGTAAAAACTAGAATGAGTCTTAAACTTTCCCCTTCTTTCAGTGTAAATTGGATTTCTTTTTTTTTTTAAATGGACTTTGAACAAATTCCATGCTAGTTATAGAAACACTAGAAACTTAAAATATGATGTAGCTACTTTTTTGAGTTATTTAACTTTTATTATGTTCCTGCTTTTATTTACGATACATGCCGGTAGACAGCACTTTTCAAACTTTGGATATGGTACTTTCCATGGTACTTCGCCTAAGACACTTGCAAGGCATTCTGTAGCATACTGCTTGCTGATCTCTGCTGTTTCAAAAGCCAGGCTGACAGAAAAAAACCAGCACTGTTTAAAATACCTCTCTCTCTCTCTCTCTCTCTCTCTCTCTCTCTCTCTCTCTGTGTGTGTGTGTGTGTGTTTAAAGGGCTGGCAACATGCTATAATAACTCCCATGCTTCATAAATCAGACTTTATTATTTTATTTCTGGGGCACTAGCCAACTTTTTTCCTCTTGTAATATTCTTAAAGCCCTGTTGAAAAGAAGGTTTGAGTGCTGTGAATGATGGGATGCACCTGCAGCTGTAGTATTTCCTCCAGTTTGTCTTGGAGCTGAAAGACAGGCTATCACCACTTCTTCACCTAAGAAGTTGCTATACAGGATGGGTCTTCTAGCTCTGCCTCATCTTACAACATTGATGAATTTCTTGAAAGTTTTTCCATTTCTGCTACAGTGTTGATTGTGTTGTGACAGAGTAGATATGAATCAGCTTTTATTGTCCTTTTACAGTAAATTCACTCTGCTTGAATATTAACACACACATACACATCATTTTTTTCTTTCTTGTGAACCCTATAGACGATAAAAGGTGGTGTGTCAGAAACCAGAATTGAAAAGCGGATTGTTATCACTGGAGATGCAGACCTTGACCATGATCAGGTAAGAAGCAGAATATTTTTTAAACATAACTAACAATATAAACCAACTTACAATATACGAAATTTACTCTACATACAAAAACATACACATACATAGAACATCCACACAAATAAACTCAGTTATTTCATAGAATCAGAGTTGGAAGAGACCTCAAGGGCCATCCAGTCCAACCCCTGCCATGCAGGAACTCTCAATCAAAGTATCCCCAACAGATGGCCATCCAGCCTCTGCTTAAAGACCTCCAAAGAAGGAGACTCCACTACACTCTGAGGGAGTATGTTCCACTGTCGAATAGCCCTTACTGTCAGGAAATTCCACCTAATGTTGAGGTGGAATTTCTTTTCCTGGAGCTTGCATCCATTGTTTTGAGTCCTAGTCTCTGGAGCAGCAGAAAACAAGCTTGTTCCTTCCTCAATATGACACCCCTTCAAGTATTTAAACAGGGCTATCATGTCACCTCTTAACCTTCTCTTCTCCAGGCTAAGCATCCCCAGCTCCCTAAGTCGTTCCTCATAGGACATGGTTTCCAGACCCTTCACCCTCCTTTGGACATGCGCCAGTTTTTCAATGTCCTTTTTGAATTGTGGTGCTCAGAACTGGACACAGTATTCCAGGTGGGGCCTGACCAAAGCAGAATACAGTGACACTATTACTTCTTTTGATCTAGACACTACACTTTTAGTGATGCAGACTAAAATCACATTGGCTTTTTTAGCTGCTGCATTGCACTGTTGACTCATGTTCAACTTGTGGTCTACTTGGACTCCTAGATCCCTTTCACATGTAGTTTCATTCAGCCAAGTGTCCCCATCCTATACCTGTGCATTTCATTTTTCCGCCCTAAGTGCAGTACCTTACATTTCTCCCTGTTGAAGTTCATTTTGTTAGCTTTGGCCCAGCTTTCTAGTCTGTTCAGGTCATTTTGAATTTTATCCTGTCCTCTGGAGTATTAGCCACTCCTCCTAATTTGGTGACATCTGTAAATTTGATAAGTATGCCCTCAATTCTGTCATCCAAGTCATTGATAAAGATGTTGACTAGCACTGGGCCCAGGACAGAGCCCTGTGGGACCCCACTGGTCACTTCTCTCCAGGATGAAAAGGAGTCATTGTTGAACACCCTTTGGCTTCGACCGGTCAACCAATTACAAATCCATGTAACAGTTATTTTCTCTAGCCCACATTTTACAAGCTTGTTTGCAAGAATGTC
This sequence comes from Sceloporus undulatus, assembly GCF_019175285.1. NCBI lineage: Eukaryota > Metazoa > Chordata > Lepidosauria > Squamata > Phrynosomatidae > Sceloporus > Sceloporus undulatus. Next base: position 97,376,417 of record NC_056522.1, read on the forward strand.
ATGGGGAACCTTGTCAAAGGCCTTAGTTATTCAAGGTAAGAGGTAGAATATATGAATATCTATTATTGTTCCCATTGTGAGGTAAATTACATCTTTTTCTCTGCTTTTGTTAAAAAGTAAATTCCAGTTACTAACATTGTCTGTGTATCTATTTGTATGCCTTGAAATGATTTGTTCTAATGTGACCCCATGAATTTCATAGGGTTTTCTTTGACAAGCAATACCAAGAGGTGGTTTTGCCAGTTCCTTCCACTGAAATATAGCCTACAGCATCTGTATTCACTGGCAGTCTCCCTCCTAAGTACTAACCAGGGCTGACCCTGCTTCGTTTCCAAGATCAGACAGGATCTGGTACCGTTAGGGTATTTAGGCAATTAGCAACTTTAAAACTCAGTTTTGTATGTTTTTATAGTTTGCTTAACATTTCATAAAAACAGATTACTTTAGAGTTGTGTGAACAATAACAAAGGCTGAATTATTTCAATTATAGTCTGCCCTTCTATTTGGTGACACTGCACTAATTTTTAATTTGTGGTCAATCCACAAATCACAGGAATTTAATTTTCATTTTTTAAATGTAATATACCAAAGCCTCTGAGTAAATTTAATTTCAGATTTTGATGTGCCTATGACAAGAATAATCTTTCCCTGAAGCCTGAAATTAAATGGCAGAACTGTTTAACATTAGGTATGAGAGATGTCTGTTCTGGCACATGTTCAGTGTAGTTGAGGAATCCGAAAAGGTCAGACACCATATTTGCTTTATTTAAAAAAATATTTTCAAAAAGAACTTCAGTATCCTTCATTTCGAATAGCGTTAAGTATTATGATACATTAAAGTAAATTTAGGAATGGATTTACATATGTCTTTGTAATACATGCTCTTTATTCAGCTTAATGGATATCATTTTTTAATTTGGAAAAATATGTAATTATTTTCAGCAGTCTACCATTTTTTCACTAAATGGAAGATTTATGATAGTCTTTGAAAAAAGAATCTTACACATTTTATTTGGTTTAATGATGTGAATAGCTTTATTCACACTTTTTAATCCTCAGATTCTTCAGCATAAACAACTTCCTGTTTCATCTTTAATTACCAAACACAAGTGATGTTCAGAACATACTGAAACAAACATATATGGCATAGCCCACAGTCATATCTTGCATATCTCTCTCATTTCCCCCCCTTTTTCTTTCTTTTCCCCTTTTTGAAATAATACGCTTGAGAAATCCAATAAAAATTAAATTTATAAAAAGAAAAGGAAAGCATTTGATAGGAATACCTAGCAACTTGGAATGGCAAAGCATTCTTCCTTGTTGTCATGTTTATTGTTTTACATACTCAACTACCACAGAAAGCTTAGGCAAAGAAAAATATATGTGTTAATGCTATTGAGAGTTTGCTTTTGTTTTTATACCATGAAGGATGCCATTATAATAAATAACAAGCAATTGTTACTTATTTTGGTTCTATTTAAAGTGTCCAATATGTGTATCTGTCAAAGCAAAAACCGTTACCCATTTTATTTGTCTCTAAACTGTATTTTGAGAAATCCTTGAGGCAAAAATTGCTGATTGCTCATTACTTAAAAGTTTCCACGTCAACATATAAAATTGTAGAAGATGATTACTAACTGCTTCATTGGAGCAAAACTACCTATTGTCTTAGCAAACACATACAGTGGTACCCCGGGTTACGAATTTAATTCGTTCCGCCGCCGCGTTCGTAACCCGAAAGCCTTCGTAAGCCGAAAAAGCCATAGGCGCTAATGGGGAAAAGCCGCGATTTCGTGTGAAATAGCGCCGAAAAGCACCAAAAATTTTTCGTAACCCGAAAAAACGTTCGTAAGCCGGAACAGTTTTTTTGAATGGATTTTTTTCGTAACCCGGAAATTTCGTAAGGCGGCGCATTCGTATCCCGGGGTACCACTGTATTCCCAAAACTACAGTTCCTGTGGCATCGTGAATGTGTTGTGGAGGGGAAGGGCTTTTGCTGTATGCTGTTTTCCATCCCCTGTGTTTCTAATCTCAGAACCCTGCTGATAGAAAATAGGCTAAATGGACGTGGGAAGTCAGTGCAGAGGAGGAAGGCATTGGCAGGGAGAAGTGGTGGTTGAAAGATTAAGCTCATTGATTATTCTTTGTATTTCCAACCACCACTACTGTCCTCACATTGTATTGTTTATATATATATATATATATAACATGCAGTGAAGCCCCTTTCAGTCACTTTTAAAAGTGTGTTTATTCTGCATGTGAGAAATTCTTTCACTCTCCTCTTGTGAACCATCCAGTATGCTTGGAGGTGTTCCATGTGTAAAGAATGTGTTACATGTGTACAGAGCAAAGCTGACAAGAGCAGCTGAAGAAAACAATGAAGGAGGGCAGAGTTAATGTGCTCCTCTCCTTCGGTGTTGAACAGACTTTAAAGCTTGATTAGAGAATATATCACCTGGTTTTACTTGGCTTTATAAGGGTAGATATTGGGCAGTCTGTTCCATTCAGTTTGTTTTTTAAGAAATTGGTATCCTCCACTAAGTGTGCAGGATACATAGCAAATTACAAAGGACACAAAGCTGCACAAAGAAGCCTCCAGTCATTGTAGCTATAACTTAAGGCACTGGGGAGTTTCTGAAATTAGTGGAAGGCATTTCTTAGAGATTTTGTCTTGTGCCACTTTAGCTGAAACAGTCATCATAAAAATGATACATTATTATGCATTAGCAAAGAAATCTTTCTGCCATTGTACCTGGAATATCAGAAGGGTTCACTTCAGAGCAGCTAAAAATATTTTCACATACACCAAATTCACAAAGACAACCAATCATCCTGTCGAAAATGTGTTGTCTAAGATAAACATACTTTGAAAAGTCATCTACACAACTCTCAGTGTGACATTTTAATTCTGTTTAAGATGATATAAACATACTTAAGCCAGCTAACAGGGTGTCTTTAACAGTGCTTTTCTTTGCTCTTTTGCTGTATATACTCTTACCGATACTTATTTTAATATTTTATGTATTGTCTCTAATTTGCTCTCCCGAATAACTGTTGTAAGAAGTATGGTTGTGGTGATGATGATATTTATTTATACGCCACTTTTTTTGCAAAATTGGGACTCAAGGTAGCTTAGTATTGGTAGTCCTTGATAGCCAATAGCTTACCAAACCAATGTTTACATTTTAAAACTTGTAATTGTTGAATCATTTATTTTCAATAATCATTTAGGCATTGGCACAAGCTATTAAAGAAGCCAAAGAGCAGCACCCTGACATGTCTGTAACAAGAGTGGTGGTGCATAAGGAAACAGAGCTTGAAGAGGAAGGAGAATAAGGTAAGAGTCTGCAGCTCTAAATGTACAGGACACAGATTGAGTTCATATCTTATTGAAATGAAAATTCTATCTGCACATTTTTGACCACAAATAAATTTATCTGCTGTGATTCCAAGTGGAATCAGATTCTGCATTCTGATTCTTGGATTCTTCTAGTTGAGAGTTTGAGTTTAGAATTGGAAGAGACCACAAGGGCCATCCAGTCCAGCCCCCTGCCATGCAGGGATTCATAGTAAAAACACCTCCAACAGATGGCCATCCAGGCTCTGTTTAAAGACCTCCAAGAAGGGAGACTGCACCACTCTTCAAGGAAATGTCCCACTGTCGAACAGGTCTTGCTCTCAGGATGTTCCTCTTAATGTTGAGGTTGAATCTCTTTTCCTGTAGCTTGCATCCATTGTTCTGGGCCCTATTCTCTGGAGCAGCAGAAAACAAGCTTACTCCATCCTCAATGTAACATCCCTTCAAATATTTAAACAAAGCTATCATATCAACTCTTAACCTTCTCTTCTCCAGGCTAAATATACCTAGCTCCCTAAATCTCTCCTCATAGGGCATGGTTTCCAGACTCTTCAACATTTTGGTCGTCTTTCTCTGGACACGCTCCAGGTTCTCCACATCCTTTTTAAATTGTGGTGCCCAGAACTGGACACAGTATTCCAGGTGAGGCCTGACCAAGGCAGAACAGAGTGGCACTATTACTTCACTTGATCTAGGAAAGTTACTTGAAGAAACAAAATTATAGGGGGGGAAATGGGGAAAAGCAGCAAAAACTGGATGGGGGGGCAATTTGTAGATAATAATTTAAGTCAGAATATTATGGGCAGGTGAGGTAATATAGAAAGTACAGTTGGTAGCCACCACTATCACTATGTATGGATGTGAGATCTGGAGGGTGAAAAAAGCAGATAAAAAGAAAATTAACTCATTTACGATGTGGTGCTGGAGAAGAGTGCTGACGATACAGTTGAAAGCCAAAATGACAAGCAAATGAGTCCTTGAACAGATCAACACACTCCCTCGGAGAGTGGTGGAGTCTTCCTCCTTGGAGGTCTTTAAACAGAGGCAAGATGGCCATCTGTCGGGGATGCTTTGACTGAGAGTTCCTGCATGGCAGAGGAGTTGGACTGGATGAAACAACACCCCTAGAAGCCAAGATGGTCAAAGTGAGGCTGTCATAAATTGACCACATCATGAGAAGACATGACTCATTGGAAAAGACAATAATGCTGGTGTTGGCATGTCCCTGGAGCTTCTGCTACTGCTGCTACTTCCATAGCTAAAGGAGCTCCATGGACAAGCTACCCAGAGTGCCACTGTTTTGCCTAAGAGTGGACTTAACCATGTGACCAGTGAGAGGGTAGAGAACCCCTAGTCACATGGCAGGGGCCTTCAATCATATAGGGAGTGCTCCAAAGGCTCCACCATGTGATTGGGGGGTCCCTCTACCCTCTCCTCTCATTTATCACATGGACAAGCCCACCCTCGGGACAAGCAGTGGTGCATGAGGTAGCCTGTCAACAGAACTACTGCAGTTATGGAGGCAGTGGCTGCAAGGACAGGCCATCCCCTTTCCCTGAACTGCTCAGTGTGGGGAAGAGGGAATGACACAGTGCCTATTGTACAAACAGCAGGCCAGCCCAGTTCAATAACCCCAGGGAAACACTGGGTTTGCAACTTTGCCAACTCCAGGGCAAAGTCAGGTTAAAGACCTGCAGTATTCTGCCAGATGTCACAGTGCATTCTGCAGCACCAGCTTCGGGGTGAGGACTGGATTTTTGACCTCTATAGACAAGGCCCATGAGGGGCAAACCCCATATGTATTTACAGTTAAAACTAGTACACCAGCTGCACTGTTTTCTGAAAATGATTAATCTGGTTATAGTGACATATGCCTTGATAATATCCAGTTATTATAATGTGCTCGATGTGGGAACGTGGTTGGAAACCTTTGACTACAACAGCTTTGCTGGCTACTATTCCCTTCTCCATGAGATTTAAGGAACAGTCCACAACACATGGGTTTATCCCTTGTGCCAATCTTGACAGGCAGGATCCTTAAAATTGTAATCTGTTACTACTGTTGCCTCCAGCCCCTCTTTTATAAGTTTTTAATTTCATGCCTTGCCAACTGGTCAGGCAGCAAGCCTTCTCTCCTCTCACTGAAGTAAAGTAGTTAGGTGACAATAAAATTGAAGCAAGAATGGTGGCAGATTTGTTTATTAAGAAATGAAAGCAAAAAGAAATGGAGGATGCATCCAAACGTAGCCGAAGAACGAAGGAGTCATGTGAAAACGAGGTCCAGTGAATTTATCTACTCCCAAGAGTACGAATAAGCAGATCTTGGAGGGCGAGGTTATAAAAATGTATGCCAACAAACAAGTGAGCAACCCATTTCAGAGATAGGATTAGTTGCTCTTGAAAAAGATTTTTATCTTGTCCAATAAGTGTAAAACAGAAAACTGATCTCACAATTTCAGTAAAATTAAAATTGTAAATAGATCAAATAAGTTTAGACATTGAATCAAAATAATGCATGTAATGAATTTAAATTTCAGGACAGCTAATGAATTTCATAACACAAGTTCCACAGTTCATTGTCAGATAGGAAATGTAGAGGAACAGCGGAAGATTGGTATATCAGGAAAAGCTGAGGGAAAGTGTAAATAAAAAATGAAGCGCATCAACTTACAGAGTAAGATTTGACAATAGCAATGTTCCTGCTAGTAGTTTAGATTTGGATTCCAAATCAGAGGAAGAAATTGAACTTTCTGCTATATCTGAGGAGGATTCAGATATAGAACTGGAGAAGAATAGTAATAGATCTAGACTATTTGAAATAGAATATTTAAAAGGTTTGTTGAAGAAAGTGTTGCTTAGTTTAAATTTAATTTATTCCAGTCAATCAGTTCAGGAAGGTTCTCCAGAAGAAATCTAGTAAATTGGGTGCAGTGTTGCAACACAGATCCCAAAGCACAGGATGTAGAACTTTCCATTCCTGATACATTTTAAAAATTTCTGGAGCAGGAGCCGGAAAAACCCATTAGGGTTTGGGAGATTCACTAACTATGAAAATCATTTATATTGGTTTGAGAAAGCTTTGCTGCAGCAGTAACAGTTCCTGTGGTCAGTGCTCCAGTTACCAGCTCTCGTTTCAAATTCAACTCTTCCATGTGAAGGGACACTGCTCTTAAAAACATAGATGAAGAAAGGATTGACTGACTGAAAAGTTTAGAGCTAGTTATGCAGCCTTTGGTAGAACAGTATTGGAGGCTACTGTAGACAATATGTCTGGATAGGGCCCTCCCTGATGATGGTGGCTTGGGTATATCCCATATATTGTGGTCTGTTCCTTAAGTCTCACGGGCAATGAGTGGTTGATACTTACCAAGAATGATCATTCTCATGAGAGTGAAAAAAACAGTCTACCCCTACCCAAGAAAAATAAAGTAAAAGGCAATAAAGTTAGCAGTACATTAATAATAATCCATCATCATCATCAGTGGTTACAATATTAGTAATAGTAGTAGTTATAGTATTAATAGTATTAGTTCAAGAGAAATATTAAGGATATTGATGGAATGGTTGTCAAAGCTAGAAAACAAACCAGAGGAGGGAGGGGTTGGATTCAATGGGAGCAACAGATTGAAATTTTGAAGATCTTACCTACCAAGGTTGGCAAGAAGTTAACTCTATATATTGTGGTTTGTTCCTTCAATCTCACGAGAATGACCATTCTCAGTAAATATCAACCATTCGTTTCAAGGCACAGTTCAAAGTACTGGTTATGATTAATATAACCCTATATGGGTTGGGGCCAGACAATCTCAAGGACCTCATAAAGCTTGTAATGTTTTAAATACTTTAAAATTGTTTACATTGTTAAGTTAACAATTTAACAATTGCTTTAAAACAAGAGAGCAAGTGTGATACATTGTTTGAGTGTTGGACTACGACTCTGGAGATCAGGTTTCAAATCCTCGCTTGACCATGGAAATCTATTGGGTGACTTTAGGCAAGTCACACTCTCACCACCACCCCTGAAGAAATTGTGCCAAGAAAACCCTGTTTTCTAGGACCCAAGGTCATCATAAGCCAAAAATTACTTCTTCAAGATTGTTTAATTGTTTAGATTCGGTGCTTAATTTCAATATATTAACTTATTTAATTGTTCTAAATTGTTTTTTAGTTTTGTACATGATTTTTTAACAGTTCATGTTGTAAGCAGCCTTGAATCCTGCATTGGGAAAAAGGCAAGCTATTCATTAATTAAACAAGTTTCCCATAATTCTAGTAAGCCTTCAAGCATAGCTGGTTTGCTAGATACTGTCATGATGCTGCTGATTGTGGTTGTACTATTCACAAAGAGTGAAATGATCAGGTGCTGCTTTATGTCCAGTTTAAAAGTGGTCTCTCTGTGCAGCTATCTCCCTTCTTGGGTCATCAGAATCTGGTGGCCAGAAAATACAGTACATGGGCATGACTTTAAAAGAAAAAAGTTGTTTAGGGGTAAAGGGAATGACAATTGCAATATGGCTGAGATTGCTTTTGATAACCTTTCAACATCTGTGTGAAATATAAAGAATAATACTGCATTACTTTCTTTCTTTAGTAATATGAAGAGTAATTTGTGATTTATGAAGAACTTTGATCATTCCAAGTCAGTGTCCTGACCACTATTTCACTGAATTCACCAAACCTGACAACAGTGACCAGACACCTCCAGAATGAATTGCCAACACCAAACCTTATCTTTCTCTTATCTTTAACCATATCCATCTTTATTTTTATAACCACTTCTTAACATTCTTGGCTTTTTAAATGATGTTTAGAGATTATTTTTTGCACAGTTCCCTTCCATTTTTATATAACTGATTTTCTGATTGCATGAAAGCGAACAGAAATATTTAGTAAGCACTGTTCACTTGAGCAAGTTTAATATGCAAGAAGGAGAGAAACTTTGACTAATTTAGATACAGCATTTCCAAAACATTTCAAATACAGCTTCTTACTGGAATAATAGCTTTTCTTCAGAATATTCAGGTAATAAAATATCAAATAACATAAAAAAGACATTGTTTTTATTTTAAAAATTACAAATCTTTCCTATAACTTGGTGGGGAAAGAAATTAAGATTTGTATGGATTTTATACAGACTCTTTGTAACTTTCTCTGTTCTGAGGGTCTCCCAATTTCTGAGGGGAACTGGTGCTGGTACAATAAAGAAGAGAGAGAGTTATAAAGATGTTTCTACTGACTCAGCACTGTTCTAGTAACCTTTTTGCACTTCACTGCCATTGTTCACTACCTTCATAGACACTCTGTGGTCTGCAGCATTCCAGACAAGGTTGGAAGGACTTTGTTCTCTTTCTTCCAACCAAAGATAATCTAGGCAGCTTAAAACCTTAGTGCTTTCTTCCTAACATGTTAAATGTCAAACACTTTGATTATATGATGTTCAGAATGCTTTCATTGTGTAAAAACCCATTGTCTCCATGTTACAACTGACACATTTGTTGAGCAGTTAAATCTGTTTTGTGTAGTTTTGCCTAATAACTACAAGTTTTAAGGACACTGAAGGACCAGGATTGCAGTCTATGGCCCATTGTAAGTAGTTCAGGAACCACCTAATAGGGTGAGGTTTCCTTTGAGGAGATCTATATGAGAGCCAGTTAACCGTGCGTCCCCCTTCTCCACAGCCACTGTTCACCTTATGTATAGTTAAGATGCCATATTAAATTTATAGTAGCTTGAAGTTGTATTAAGTAATATTTTGCTTTCTGTAATACTGTTATAAAATAAAGTTTGTTTATTCTTTAAATGTTTCCCCATTTTAGTGTGTGATCTTTTAACAAAAAGAATGGTGATTCTTTCACTACAGTTGGAAGATGTTTTAATAACATCAGATAGGAATTAAGCACATTATTAAGAAAACTGATTACAGTATATGTGCATTATTAAAACTTTTTGCTTTTATTCACACATGAAGGGGTATTTTCTTTTAGTTTTATCCCCTTGGCAATGAATACACACTATTCCATATAAAAAGCAAGGGAAATATAATCAACAGTTTTATAGCATTTGCATTGTAAGGCCTAAATCTAGCCCCTGATAGAATAGAATCAGCTGCCAAATGGTAAGTCAACACTCAAGTCCCCTTGATTCTGTACTCTAGCTGAGACTAACAATTCGGTTTACTCTTGTTTATTTTGTAATCCATATGTACTGTATTCTCATTGTAACTTAAAACTGTACTCTAAGGGCCTCAACAGACCGGCACTAAACGCTGGTTTCGGCAAAGAGTGGGGGCATGGTGTTGATTTGATGAGTGCCCTGACGCTGCCCTGACACTGGCGTCATGCTGTGCACCCAACCGCACAGTGAGCGGCATCACGGCGCTCCTTTGGTGCAGCGTCCAGATGACGCATGCCAAAAGGAGCAGTGGAAAGTGCAGTGGCAGCAGGAAAAGCACCCTTTTTCTGGCTCCAAAAGGAGCGGCATTTTGCTGTTCTTTTTAGGCCTGGAAAAATGTGGCTTCATGCCCCAAGGACACCCCGACAGCAGCGGGGAAAGAGAGCAAGGGGCCGCTCGGCCCCTTTCTCTCTGTATTGCAGGTGTGGCCGTTTAAAGGCTGCGCCAGCGATGCACACAGCGGAAGGAGTTCCGAAATGGAGCTCCTTCTGGTGTCACTGAAAGGGAGCCACAAGCATCCTTCAGCAGCACCAAGACGTAACGGCCGCACTGCGCCATTTGGACACGACGCGGCTGTTACGTCAAAATGGCGGCACCCATGTGTACAGGGCGCTACCATTTTGACGCCCCCATCACGTGCTGGGGTGAGGCCGGTATGGACACTGCATCCTCGGCCAACCCCTAGCACGTGACAGGACGGCGCAAAGGCCCGTTTCAATCGGGCCAAGATCAGCTAATCAGTGTGTCTTTTGTTCTCCCAAAGAGTTTTAGAAGAAATAGAATCAACCTTTTATTTACTGCTTGTATGTTTGTAAATCAGAGGTGCAATATCCAAGCATCCAGAGTGGGATGTTTGACTCTCTTGCAATGGTTGTTGTTAACTTAGCAGTTTTTTAAAGGCAGATAAACCTGCATAGACAGGCTGCAGGTGGTAGGACTATTCAGTGCTCCATCCCAGGACGCTAAGCATCCTGGTTGTTTCCTTTCCCCTCTCCAGTCTTGAGTCCGTCGCCTGAGATGCTGAGCTGGTGAACAAGTCGGTGGCTGATTTGGCAAATCTGATATTGACCAACAAAATAGAGAAGAAGCCTCATGCACTTTTCGTGGTGTTTTAGGACTGGGCAGCATGTTTGCATCTGGCTGTCTTGCAAAGACAGTTAGTTATTCCTCTCCACCGAGAATTCACCCTGAAAGGAAGTCAGGGCAGTAGCGATGCAGCGATGATACAAAACTGTGAGCTTGATGTGGGGACCTGCCGGGAAAAACCAAACACTAATAATAATAATAATAATAAGAAGAAGAAGAAGAAGTTTTATTTTATTAATAATAATAATAATAATAATAATAATAATAATAATAATAATAATTTGTATACCGCCCTGTGGCGAACCAATCCGGGCGGTTGACAACAGTGATTATAACAGAGTAAAATATAAAATTAAAAACATAATCCCTCCCCTCCTTATAAAAGTATTAAAAAATATGACAGATTAAAAACACAATATCAAAACATAAAATATAGTTAAAACAAACTAAAAACCCTGGTGTCCCTCTGGAGATCCTCAACCATCACTGAAGATGGGGCCACGAGAGGAAAGAGGGGATCAGGGAACCCAGGCCGGGATGGTTAATCTGGAAAGGCCTGCCGGAAGAGATCCGTCTTGACAGCTTTTTTAAAGCTGTCTAATGATGTCAACTGACGGATCTCATTCGGCAGGTCGTTCCAGAGTTTGGGGGCGACAGCAGAAAATGCCCTCTGGGAGGTCGCCGCAAGCCTAGATTTTAGAGGCTGCAGTAAGTTCCTCCCAGAGGACCGGAGAGCGCGGGGAGGATTATACGAGAGGAGGCGGTCCCTGAGATAGCTTGGACCCAAGCCATTTAGGGCTTTAAAGGTAATAACCAACACCTTGTACTGGGCCCGGAAGCTAATAGGCAGCCAGTGGAGGGACCTCAGAACCGGAGTAATGTGGTCCCTCCTAGATGTACCAGAAATAAGCCTGGCTGCCATATTTTGTACCAGCTGAAGCTTCCGAGCCAAGCACAAGCGTAGCCCCAAGTAGAGTGCATTACAGAAGTCCAGGCGTGAGGTTACCAGTGCGTGCACAACAGTTTCGAGGTCCCTTACTTCCAGAAAAGGGCGCAGCTGGCGTATCAGCCGAAGCTGATAGCAGGCGCTCCTGACCGTCGCATTTACTTGATTTGTCATCAGGAGCGACGAGTCGAGGAACACCCCCAGACTGCGAACACAGTCACTGGAGGAGAGTGTGACCCCATCCAGGACTGGAGGTTGCAACCCAATTCTTGGTTTTGGGGCCGCTACCGTGAGCACCTCCGTCTTATCTGGATTCAGTTTCAATCTGTTTTTCCTCATCCAGCCCATTACTGCTTGAAGACATTCATTGAGAGAAGAGATGCCATTGGAATTCGTGGCCGACGAACAAGACATGGAGAAATAGATTTGGGTGTCATCAGCGTACTGATAACACCCAGCACCATAACTCCGTATTATCTCACCCAGCGGCTTCATATAGATGTTGAATAACATCGGGGACAAAATAGCCCCCTGAGGAACCCCACAAGTGAGATTCCTCTTACTGGAGCTACAGTCCCCGAGCAGCACCCTCTGGGACTGACCCGAGAGGAAGGACCGGAACCACTGCAAAGCATATATATATGTAGTTTATTTATATATGTAGTTTTTAATCTTACACTGTTTAATCTTGTTTTAAGGGGGGTATTATGTATATATGGATGTATTTTAACCTGTTGTACGCCGCTTTGATTGCCTGGCAAAAAGCGGGATAGAAATAACATTTTTATTATTTATTATTATTTATATACCGCCCAATCACTGGGAATCTGAGCAGAGGGGATAATAGACTGTTCCCTGCCCTCAGTTTTGCATTCTGATTAGCAACCTATTTTGTTTTTAATTGCACTACATAAAATAGTCTTTTCTCTACATACCTCCCCCCTTAATAAGTCATTGATACATGCAAGCTCCTTTCAAGCTTGTATGTGTCAATGTGACGAACAACCTTTCTATTGTGGCAGGCGCTTGGGACTTTTGTTATCCCACCTAATTTATGTGAAGGGCCCCAAGATACTCTCCTACGATGGCCCAACACCCCTGCGTTTCTAAAGATCAGTAGTGTGGTTTGATTTCAAACCCACAGGCCAAGTGGATATTCAAACAAGAATAAAAGTTTATTTTAAAACGGAATGGAAAAAGGTAACTCTGACATGAAGTTGTTACTGTGTCTTTCTCAGTTACATATATACAGGTTTGTTCTTAAATCCCAATTAATAACTCAGCCACACAGGCTATAATATCCCCTAGGAAATTATGTAACCGAAACCCCTCTTCCAGAGTCTGGCTACACTGAGTCTCTCTTCTCTAGACTCCCAAACGAATACAATACAATACAAGATGCTGGTAATGACCTATAAAGCCCTAAATGGCTTGGGCCCAGGGTGCTTGGAGGACTGCCTATCCCCATATAATCCACCCCGCACACTCAGGTTGGCAGGGAAGAACTTGCTGGAGGTCCCAACGGCACGTTATGTGAGGACCTCGCTATGGGCCTTTTCTATCTCAGCCCCTAGAATATGGAATAATCTCCCAGAAGAGCTCCGCTCCACCACATCTTTAAATCTCTTTAAGAAGAATCTTCTCCCACGCCTTCCCCCCATGAGACGTCATTTTATGTTTTACCCCCTCTGTCGATGACCTTGCAATGTTATGGATTCCCCCCACTCAGCTGACCCTATTGTTGTTATTGTGATTGTTTTTAAATGCTGTTTTAATTGTTTTATCTTGATGTATTTTTTATCTAAATCTGTACATCGCTTTGATCAAAGTTGGAAAAGCGGGATAAAAATAAATTATTATTATTATTATTATTATTATTATTATTATTATTATTATTATTATCATCATCCCTCTCTGGACCTATCAGACCCTTTCTTGGTCTATGATCAACACCCCACTCTAACAAAATGCTGTTCCCTCAGGATCTTCTGGAACACAGTCCTCTCTTGGACTCGACTGTTCCCCAACTGAACACCAGCTTCCTCCCTCAGGATTCCAAACCCTAACTGACTGAAACCAACTGCCAAGCGGAATCTTCAAACTCCTCAGCCATCACCTGATTGGCTTAGGGTCTCTGGCTTCTGATTGGCTGGTTTGTGAGTCAGTTCATGACAGTCAATGAGTATCATAATGACCAAAACAATATACAATTTTACCTATTTTTATATTTACCCTTTTATCCTAGAATCAATCATAACAATACATAACATTTTATTTGAACAGGTTATACATTTTTTCATTTGTATTCAAGTACACTCGTGGCAGACAACAGCGTATTTGTTTTCCACTCCATAATCTCATTTACACTGTTATCCTTTTTAGGAATCTTTATTGGTTCAGTTCCTATAACTGCCGAGGAATCTCTTTTCACCAGCTGATGATCTGCCATCTCATCTGATAAAAAGTCTGTATTTTTTTTCTGTCTCACTGGACCAGATTCTTTGAGTGCTTTGCGCAGCCTTTAAATCTTCTTTTGTATACTACAAAACATCTTTTACCGATGCCATCAGGCTTTCCATATAAGTTCATGATCTCTGGCTCTGTTTCTTTCCATACTGGATCTCTTTTATCTGTCTTTTGGTCATCAAATGAATATGTTTGGATGGGTTATCAGTGGAATACTTATTGGAAGATCGGAACCCGCATATTACCAGGCTAATGGCCAATTTTCTGGTGGAGGCAACAAGACTATGGCTTAAATTTTAATAACGATCCTGAAGTTTTATTGTAAATGTATGTTGTTGTTGTATGCCTAATAAAAGTTGACTGACTGACTGACTGGTCATCACTGGCATTCATGACAGCAAAGTTTATAGATGCTAGCATGTTTTGTATACACATGTCCATTCTTTCACGTTTCACTTTTTCAAGATTCTGCCAATCTCTTTGAACTAGACCATTCTCTTGGGTTATATCACCCGTTGCCAAGCCAACTTTGTTTTTCATATTGTTGCCTGTTTATTGGCTCTATGGTAATTCTCTTAACAGTTTCTGATTTTTTATTTGATTTTATTTGTCTTTAGAGTCCAGCATGCTCTGTAGTCTGGCAATCTATTTATTTGTATTAATTCTCTGTGTTCATCTGAACTAAATTCTTGAGGTGAGGTTAAGACCAATAAGCAAGGTTTTGGTGAATGTGAGCTACCAAAGTCAGTTACTCTATCAACTGCCATTTCCATGGTAAATGCAGGTACTGTGCTCTCTTTGTGGCAGCATTCTCTCTCTCTACAGGCCTAGCTGACCTTACACAATGGGCTGATCTTTTATCTTTGGCCCCATACAGACAGGACAAAATAAAGCTGCTTCGGGTTGACCCATTTTGGAGATATGCTGTTTAAGTGATGCATGCTTCTTAAGAGTCCGGAAGCTGCACCAAAGCCTTAGGACTGGATCGTGGCTTTGGGGCGGCTTCCAGACTCTTGGGACTCATGCATCACTTAAATAGCATTCCTCCAGTGACCCAAAGCAGCTTTATTTTGGCCTGTCTGTATGGGGCCAAAATTATCGATTTTAGGGCAATTATTTCTCAGATGTCCTGAGCTACCACATTCATAACATGTTTTCTGACTTGTTTTGGGGTGACCTTCCTTAGGCCAGCTATATCTCTTATTTGTGTCCAGGTCACACTCTCTTGACCCAGAACTTTTTCTCTCAGCCTCATGTGTCTTTTCTTGTTGCCAAGGCTTCAACTTTTTGCCGCTACCACTTCATCTTTTGAAGCTTGCCAGTTTTTAGGATTCCTTTTGTCATTCCACTGAGATTTTACCTCAGGTTTTGACATTTTTTTTGCCATCTTCTCTTATTATCACTAAATCATCCATCATTCTGGCTGCTTCTGCCACCGTTTTAGGCTTTTTATCTTGTACCAACCATTTGTATTCTTGAGGGATGACATTATAAAATTCCTCTAAACCTATTAAACTTTGTAATTCTTCTTTTGAAGTTGCTTTAGAGCCATCTATCTAGCTCTTTAACAGGTAGTCCAACAGACATCCTAGCTGAACATAACTCTCATCTCCCTTTCTTTTTAGTCCTCTAAACTCTCTTTGATGATGTTCAGGAGTTAGTCAAAATCATTGTTTTACCATCTCTTTAAACAAATCATATTCTTGTGCCTCATCTGTTCTCATTTCTGCATAAATTTCTGTTAATCCTCCACAAATTTGTGATCTTAAGTAACTCATCCTCTGAAGATGCCAGTCAGGAAGAAACTCTTCTAGAACATGGCCACATAGCCCAAAAACCCACAAAAAACCATGGATGCCAGCCATGAAGGCTTTAGACTAAACAGTTGTTTGTTCAGGCACTTGTTACTTCTTAGAGGTTACTTGCTGGCAAATGTTAAACTCCCTACAGAGTATTGCTGTTACTAGATTTCAAGGACACTGACACTGTCCTTCTTGCCTACTTTCCAAGCCTACATGCAAATAGTATTGCCACTCAGGCTAACTATAATAACTCCCTCAACTAGAGTCATTAACAGGTTAAAAGTCCCTCACTCTAGACTATAACCAAGTTCCCCTCTGGAACAGACCCTATCTCTCACTGGAATCCTTCATATCACTGTCCCTTTCTGGACGAAGCAGTTTCTTAACTGGACTTCCAACTGTGAAAATGGAATCTTCAACCTTTACCTGCCAGCATTCCATTGGCTGGCTCTCTCTCTCTCTGGCTCAGGATTGGCTGTTGCTGTTGCTAAGCTAATCCGTCTTTTCCCTACAGTTGGTTAGGTCTATACAAGGCATGACTACAAGTTACAGGGAAGCACCTATTGGCAGGATATATTCCATTTATCCTATTTTACTGTTTTGTAGAAAAGCGTAATATTGTTTTTCTGAATTTCTAGAACTTTAGTTTGAGAAATTTCAGAAAGTAGTAGGAAAACCATTAAATAAAAGGAAAGTCATTATTACCATCTTGCAAATAATTGTCCCATCCATTTTTCTGAAGTCATTTTCTCAATTAATTCTGGAAGTGTGTTATCTTACAAGAGAAAGCAAATTCATTAAAACCCTGTTTTTAAATAAGTTTAATATTTATAATAATATTTATTTACTTATACCCCGCTCTTCAGCTAAGGCTATCAGAGCGGCTAAATAAACGAATAATAAATTATTCGTTTATTATAAATAAGTAAATAAAATATTTTACTATTTATTTATTTAATGAATAATAAATTATTCATTTATTGTTCTTTTCACCAGCTCTTCACAACATTTTCCTCCCCCTTTTGATTTTGTATAACATCAAACTCTTGTTTAAAAAATCTAGAATAAATAGCTGGTGTCTTAACTATTATCCTGAGATGTAAATTATTAAGTTACCAATTTCTTTATGATGATCTTGGTTTCCTTTTGGAGCTCTTTGTTTTGTTGTATTTAACGCAATACTCCAGAACTGCATCTGTGGGGTTCTTGGCCAGGGATAGCTCCTTGTTCACTGAAAAAAACAACAAGAGTTAATTTGCAGCAGCGGAGACCAGCAAGATGAAATCCAGTGGGAAAAGTTCAGCTGAAGAATAATAGCTCCCCTTGCATTTATTTGTTTTTTTAACTAAAAAGCATCCTGGGGGTGAAACCTTCAGCAACCGCTATAGATAAGTTATACGTACTTCATATCATTTCGTGATGAGGTAGTCAGTGGATTGTGATAGTTCTTAAACTACATCTAACAAGTCTCAGATCTGTTAACAGTTGTAAATAATAATAATAAATAATAATTTTTTATTTATATCCCGCTTTTTGTAGAAACAAAGCAACAGAAAACATATAAAATCATACAATGATATATACAATATCCCCCTCCCCCCGTTAAAAAAGAATTAAACAAATTGAGATTAAAATTACATAGATAATATTAAAATCTAATAATCGTGGGCAGAGTCATGGCATAGACCAAAACTGTCCATGATGTATGGAAGTGATTCTTATGTGATAAAATGATAAGGTGGGCCCACATCTTCTGGACACAGACCACACATATATGGGTCATATATTAAGTTTAAGAGAAACTTAAAATGGAGAAGAGTATTTCAAAATAAGAAAGGAAAAAAGGTCATTTGAGGTCTTCAGAGCTTGTGGCCCTTTAGGTCAGGAATCGCCAGCCTATAAACTAAATTGTCCTGCTAGCTGATCCTAAGGGCCTTAGGATCTTGCCCCCTTGCAATTATGTGTGAGGTACATATGTGGAGGTTTTACACTTGTATGTTCAAAAGCAATTTAGCCTATGTAGGGAAGGCAAGGAAGGAAGGGTAGAAAAGGCACACTCAGCTGCTACCTTAGAAGCTTTATTTCTCCCTCAACTTTCTCCGTAAGGGGGAGGAGTATGAGGGACAAAGCTGGGGCTGCAACCACCACCTGATACTTCAACCAGGAACTGGATAATGTTGAGTGTGTGCCCCTGCCCCCTGATGCCATTCAACCCATAGAGTTGTCTCAGAGCAATTCTCCTCCCATCCCCCCAAATGATTTCATGTGGTCCTTTTTCCTTTGGTCCTTTTCTCACTGAGCAGATAATATTAAATGGATGGTTTGGGAAATAGCCCCCTGCCAGACAGTGGACTGCAATTCTCATTACCTACAGCCACCACGGCCAGTGATCAATAATAATAAAGTTGTAATCGTCATCTAGAGAACGACATGTGGGTTATTAAGAAACTGAATCAATAGCATGTGTAATTACTGTGTTTGACTATTTCCTTTGGTCCTTTTCTCACCAAGCAGATAATATTAAATGGATGGTTTGGGAAATACAAGAATGAAATTTGACAAGAATTCAACAACCTCATGTTGATTTAGGAACATTTTCTGAAGAAAAATAAAATCCATCCCAACAAGCTGAATCATGTTAGGGAAGTAAATCTGGGGTGCATAGAAGACTGGAAATGTTTAGCCTGTTATAAAAACAAGGTTAAATTTACCCAAAAGGGAAGGGGCATTTCTTGCTTGCAAATCAAACCCAAATGGTTCTATTTTGTTTTTCGAAATAGAAGGAAACTCATGCTGTAGCATCTTGTCCACCACTGCTTCTTCAATAGAAACAGGTCAGTAGTATATGAGATACATTATCAATAACAAATGTATTTGCTTGGCTATGCCAAGGGGAAGTGTATGTACGATAGTAGCTGTTACTAGCAAGACGTTGGGGAATTAAAAGAGTTGTTTCAAAAGAAATGGGAGAAGCTTGAATTAATCTACTTGTCCTAATTGTTGTAGAGATTAAATTCGGAGTGTCTTTTATTATTAGTTCTTCCTACCTGCCCACCTGTTAGTCCCTCCTGTGGTAGTTGACTCACCTTCCTTCAGCTTGATCCTAAGATAAACAATGAGCAGCAGCAGAAGCAAAGTTACTGGCAAGAAAATTCCAGTGAAAAGGAACCATCCAGGCAGCTCTCTCACGAACACTGCCAGAGAATATCCCATGGCCTGACAAGCCAGAAGCAATCTTTGCGCTGGCCTCTAAAATTCTAGTGCCTTTGTACTTCTGTTTTCTTTATACTACTTCTGCATGGCCTTTGCTCAGCCGATATTAACTTCTTTTTCGTTTGGACTTTGCTTTGTTTGTACAAGTCTGTGATTTCTAATAACAGGGCCAACGGATTACAGAGTTACTCAGTTGCAGAAGTTTAAAGGGCATATAAGAATTACCCAGACTAATATAGGCTTTAGCTTTTTGTGATAAAGAGTGTTTTCTTCTCCCCATTCAACTATTAATTTGAAACTTTTGTACACTGCCTTTTTTCTATTATAATCAGGGAGATGACCAACATAAGAAAGGAAATGCATAATCCTTTGCTGTTTCACACTTGTATTTTGTTAACACTGATACTTGCTGAAATCTAAAATGGTTCAGTGATCAGGAAAAAAGAAGTGTGTGTCTGCACCTTTCAGAGTTTTGGAAAATGTCATACAACACGTGAAATATAGTGCTCCCATAATCCAGTCCTAAAAACTGAATCACACAATACAATAAGATACATAATGCATAGTTTAGGATCTGTTTACTCTCAAGGAGGGCACTACCCTGACCCAGAACCACCATACATGAGTAGAGGAGGTTTAAACCAGTGGTGGGAAATATGCAGCCCCCAGGTTTTGATGGACTACAATGAACATTACCTGTCACCATTGGCTGTGTCATCTAGAGCTGATGAGAATTGCAGTCCATCAATATCTGGAGAGTGATGCATTCCCCATTGCTGTTTTAAACCTCTTCTTACTCTCCCACTTTCAGCTATTTTTGCAAAAGCATCATCACTCCCTAGAAAGATCTTAGAAAAATAGAAAAGTCCATTTGTACCAACATGTAATTCATTCATGTTCAACATTTTACCCTCATCTATGCTGCTCTTACATTTGCCTCACATTTTGAGCCGTCACTCTCACTTTGGATTGTATAAGGTCCTTGGAGGAAGAACCTTGTCTTTTGAACTGAAGCAACTGCCTTTACCCCTATCAGTATTGGAAGGACCATTGCCTCCTTGTGTGAGACTACCTATTTGCTATGATCTTCAATAGAGACTTGAATATTCCAACATCACAGTAGTGTTCATATATTTAAATGGGACCGAGGAGAGGGCTATGCCCACTTTTCTAATTCTCACACAGGAGGTTTGTTTTGCCCCTTAATAGGAGCTTTGAAGTCTCTTTCAGCTTGTTGCCTCTGGTTCTGTAACATTAATTCAGTATGGTAAAGACTTAATATGAGATTGTTTACATACAATGCTTGTGTTCTATGAATAAGATGCAGTTTACTCCTTCCCTTATTTACATTGATAAGCACTTTTTCACACAGCACAAACTAGAATTTTCTACCACAGTATAATGTGATCACCATTAACTTGGGCAGGATTAAAAGAGGATTAGACAAGTTAATGAGAAATAGTTACTAGTTGTGATGGTGGCCCATATTGATTAGTCACAGAGTGTTGTATTAGATAGATCTGTGGTCTGACCCATCATGGTAGTTCTTATGTTGGTACAGCAACACAAATAAAGGAGTATATTATTACACTCATCTCTTGCTAGTGTTTGGCCACTAGGACAATAGAAGACTGGATTAGATAAATCTTTGGCCTCTGTAGGTGGTAAATTACAACCGTATTTCTTTGTCTCTGTTGGTCACATCCTAAATAGTTTTCTGGCCTTGTGTCTTCTCCCATAAACTCTGTAATCCTCCAATGCATTTGCAAATTATTTCTGAGGATTAAAATGTTGATGGCTTAAAATACTGGCAACAGAATACATGAAGCTGGAAAATGATTTTTGTTATCAAAGCATAATAGACCTCCTGCTGATTGTGAACAGGAAAGTCTAAACTGTGGATGTTTTGGGAAAGTTAGAAGAAAGCACTTTCTTCTTGTCTTTTTGTGGCATTTTACTTGGATAAGTCACCCATTCTGAGCTTCAGAGAAAGGCAAAAGTAAACACCCTCTGAACAAATCTTTCCAAGAAAATCCTATGATAGGTTCACCTTTGGGTTGCCATAAATCAGAAATAACTTGAAGGCATACAGCAACAACAGAAGACATTTTGGCTATCTTTGTGAGAGGTAGGAGGGCAAGTATATTTTCAAAAAGCCACAGTTCAACCATGGAGCATAAGAAATCAAACGTCCACTGGGAATACCTGTGAACATATTTGGGGTGCATTGTTCCATCCTCTTTGCAGATTTCAACTGTGATAATCCTTTTTAAGGAAATGAACCACTGCACAGCAGAAGATCCTCCCAATGGTTTAGAAAATGTTAGTTTGTTCAATGCCTGAGAACAGTAACTTGATATCTCATGGTTTGGCAAGCCACCAGATGGTACCAAGTAAGCAAAGCTGATAACCTTCCTAAATAACGGTACGGCTGTGCTCAATCCAGAAGAACTCTTTCTTTAATATTTAATTGTTGCCTTATACAGTGTGCCCTTGCCTTACACGAGGGACCTGTTCCAGATCACCACCACCACCACCCCCGCGTAAAGCAAATCTGTGTATGCTCGAGCCCCGTTAAAAACAATGGGGCTCATGTATGCAGCGTGCGTGCACGCCATTTCCTCGTCCATTGCGCAGCTTTCAGCATAAGCTGAAAGCCACGTATAGCATGTCTGCATATAATGCGGGCACCCCGTATCTTCGCTAAAGTCCAATATTTCAACTTTCTTGTCCTAGATCAGAGAAATGTCTCCTCAAGGGAATTTCCATTCTGCCAGTACTAACTCTGTGTTTGTGTTTACAGCCTCTTAAATTCCTTGTGGTAATTTCAACCGAAAACAGCAACAGCATTGAACAGCATAGACTATTCTTTTAATACAATAATTAAAACAGAAAATTCTTAAAGTGGTTTTGGATTTAATAGAGCTTCAGCTAGGGAAAAAGAAAAGCATTTCAGTCCAGAAGTGTGTGAAGTGATCTATTTTTGGCTTTGTAGGGTTCAGCCAGAGTAAACAAGAAAGAGTGATGCCAGGTGTTGGGAAAGTATTTGGATAATAATCAAAATATAACACCCAATTAGTATGACAAGCCAGGATGTGAGACAGATCCAAATGACAGATGAACTGACATTCTGCATTGCTTGGTGCTGTGAGGCAGTCATATGCTACAGAACTGAGATTCTTCCTGTTTTTCACAAGTGAATTCTACAGATGCATATACAAAACTGCACATTCTAGATCTAAGGAATTTTTGAACCTTGGCAGTTGCACATCCAAGCAGATAGATCCCAGAAGCTGACACTAGTTCCATTTCTGAGGGGAATTTTGTTTAACATGCACAAATCATGAATATACACAATAGACACTGTCTGGGAAATAGTTTTTAAGACTATGAACTCTAGGAATAAATTAGGTCACATGAAATGAACAGCATGGCACATGTAAGACAGACAAAGCAGTTGTTAACAATTCTGAATTTGAAAATTTGGTGAGGTGTGGACCGCTGAGTTCTCCTGGGGACTGATGTAAACCCCCACTACATTTCCACCCCTAACATGGTGGTCAGATATACTATCCACCATGTTGGAGGTGGGAAAGTAGTACAGTGGTACCCCGGGATACGAATTGATCGCGTTACGAAATTTCCGGGATATGAAAAAGTTAGATTGGAAAAAACTGTTCCGGGATACGATGTTTTTTTCGGGTTACGAAATTTATTTCGGCGCGAAATTCAAACGCAAAGCGCGGCTAGCGGCTTTCCAGCGCTAATGGAAAGCCTTTTCGGGTTGCGAAATTACTCGGGTTACGAACGGAGCGGCGGAACGAATTAATTTCGTAACCCGAGGTAGCACTGTAGATTTAAGAGGTCACATCAGTCCTCAGGAGACTCAGCGGTACACATCCCACCAAAATTTCAAATTTTTGTTTGTGTCCAAATGCCCTCAATGGGATGTGGGGGCAATTTTGCCATGTTTGTGGCCCTCCCAAGTTGGTTTAGAAACCTTTTTAACAACAGGAAGTGACCCAGTTGTCAACTTCATGGTGAACAAAGTGCTGCTCTCCAGCTTTTGCTAAACTGCAACTCCCATTATCCTCCAGATAGCATAGAAGAGATGGTGAAGAACATTGGAAGCTGTAGTCTGCCAGCATCTGAAGGGGCACCTTATGTAAAGACTCAAATCTTGAAAAATGAAATCTACCTTTGGAAAGCAATAGTTGACAACCTGGATAGAAAGTCTGACTCCCCTCCACCAAATAAATGTTCTAAATACATTATTAATTTTCTGAAAATGTTTGGGCCTTATGAGTTTAGCAGAGCTCTAAGATCATCTGGAGAGGCCATTTTCTATGTCCTAGCACCTTCTCAGGCTCATTTGGTGAGAACAAGGAAACGTGTCTTCTCCTGCACTTGGGATTCCCTCCTTAGAGAGGCCAGGATGGCCCTATCCCTGCTTTCAACAGCAGGTAAAAACATTTTTGTGCCATCAGGCTTTTTCAAACTGATGAGGGCTGGGTGCTGCATGACTCGGATTGTAAGGTCTGTATAAAGTTTTTAATACACTTTAATATTTTAAATGTTTAATTTTAAACTATAAATCAGTATTTTTTAAACTTTATATTTTTAAAACTTTTGTATTGTTTTTGAATTTATTGTCAGCTCCCTTGAGTCCCTATATTGGGAGAATGGCAGGATATAAATAAACATAAACACAAACACAAACACAATAATAATAATAATAATAATAATAATAATAATAATAATAATAATAATAATAATAATAATA
>NC_056522.1:97400251-97415969 GCF_019175285.1 Sceloporus undulatus
GCACATAAAGTGTGCTATGTCAAAACATCCTTTGTATATGAACTTTCCCCCCAAATGCTTAAGTAATGCATTCCCATCTGTCCAAATGTAGATATTTCTCTGGGGAATGAACTATTAGCAATGAGCAACTTCCAATACTACCTACAAACATGATAGACTAATTCAGCTTGGTCATTTGAGTAATATCTTTAGAGACCAAGATATCTAATAGCTTCTGGGCACCAATTAAATTGTCAATTGGCAAACAATCTAGGTGAGTTGATAGTCCCAAAAAGCATAATGTTGGATTAAGACCAGTTAACTGTATAGCAGGCAGGCTTCTTTAAACAATTCATTTTATCAATTCTCGTATAGAGCATTCATGTTAGTAATAATAATAAAAAGGTCATCAGCATAAAAACCATCTTAATTGTACTTATAAAAACTCATTAATTTCTCTGTTTTGCTTAACTACAAACACAAAAGGCTCTGGGCATAAATTAAAGGAGAGATAGCCTCACCATAGGCCTCTCTCCAGACAAAACAAAACAAAAGCCAGAAGACAAATCCCATTTGTAATCAGTCTTGGCCTAGAAGAAAGGGAAGAAGATGGTGAGTAACTTAAGTTCAGAAGTTCAGTTTCAAAACTTGCCTATGTAAAGACAGAGAGCCACTCATTTCTCTTCCTCCTAATTTGGCAAAGGAGTTGGCAGTGATTGAGAGAAAAGATCGTCTTCACCTCTCTGTGAGATAATTTTAAAAGCTGGATGTTCTTAGTATTGAATTGAGGTTTAGGACAAGTATTCTTTGGAATTGATCTGTTGCTATTGTGTCTAGAAGTGGACACTTGTGTCTCCATGTCTCTAGGGAGGGATGTACATGAGTATTCTTCATGGCCAGTTTTGTATCTTACAGGTAAAATATTGCGCATATACAGGTAAAGGTAAAAGTAGTACCAAAATAATAATGCCATACTAATAAACAAAGAACAATGGAAAACAAATTAAATATACCGTACATTATATAGTGAAAGCCTACGACTGCCAAAAACAGTTGTCTTTACATAGAGATCTGGCAGGATGTGGTATGGTTGATAGATCTTGATTGGCTGGTTCTGTGCAAATACAACAGAGCTGTGAGAAGGTGTAGAGAAGACACTTGTGTTCACCAACCATTGGAGGGAAGCCAGAGCTAACTCCAAAGTTGACCTTAATGTCCATGTTGTTTTGTGCATTCAAGGCATTTTTGACTTATGGTGATCCTAAGGCTAACCTATCATTGGGTTTTCTAGGGTTAAGAGTGCGTGACTCACCCAAGGTCACTCAATGGAATTCCATGACAGGGCGAGGAATCGAACCTTGGCCTCCAGAGCCATAGTCTAATGCTCAAACCACTACACCATCCTGGCTCTTTTAATGTCCAAACAGAACCTTAAAGATAATGGCCAAGATCATCCTGTAACTTTATGATGTCACAGCTATGACCCTGACAGGACATATGACCCTTCTAGTGAATTGCAGCATTGCATATCAGACCTTCAAGGTGTCCTGTTGTATCAGGGGAGTTCCTGTTGTGCAAGAAGTCCCATAGCACTCTGATACCCATTGAACAATGGGACCCATGGCACAATGACCATGCTGTTGGCTCCATTTTTGCAATAGCCCTGCAGAGATAGCTATATGTCTGATCCCCTCCTGAGAATGCAAGCACTGTGCAACATCAGAATTCACCTTTACATGACTGTAAATAAGTTTATAATGACATAAATACATAAATGCCAGCCAGTATGTAGTGTGATGCCAAAGGTGGACAAAGCGCAACCCTGCAAGATGTGTGTGGCAAATGTCTCAAAAGCCTGCCCAGAATACACACACCAGTTTGGGGGGTGGGGGTGGATTTTTTTTAAAAAAAAACATATTGGAAAATGTTATTTAAAAATATAAAATGCCTTTTTAAACAAAACTATTTTCATTTTATTTACAATGACTAGAATCCTCTATTGCGGGTATGAAAATGTAACCTGGAGTTAAGCACTCATGATTGTTACATATTCATACTTTCTACATAGCCCCTAGTATGTAAGGACTGTAAAAGTCCTCTGAGCTCCACTTACCAGGAAGCTGCCACTGCAAGCAAGAGAGGTTTGTTCCCTTGTTAATCTGGAAGCAATTGGCCACTGTTTCCACCCCTCTTCACATGAGTGATCTCTGCCATGAAGAGGAATTACGAGAGGGGTCCTGCTTTTGCCTGTACCACCAGAGAAAGGAGGTCAAAATGGCAGTCAGCTAACAACAGGAGAATGGACCCTTGTTTATTGCATTATAACCAGATGTCCTCCTTTCCCCAGGCATGTCCTACATTTCAGCCTTCTATCCAGGATTCCAAAATGTCCTCCATTCTGAGCATGTTTGGCAACTACAGCTGATTATTTTTAACACCACCCACCAACAAAAGAGACTGCCTGGCTGGCATTTTCTCTGGCCCTAAACCCTGTCCTTGTGTCATCTGGCGGCTCAGTAGGCAGAGCGAGAGGTAGCTCAACAGATGTATTATTGTTGCCACCACTGCTGCTGCCAAGCAAGCCCAAATCAAGGTTTATTATAGGCTGTAACTGGCACATGAGCCCCATTAAAGGAAAACCCAAATGCATGTGGGGAGCACTATGAAAAAATGGCTTGCACTGAGAACAGGTTGGCTGGGTGACAGAAGGGAAGGAACATGGGCACAGAGAGGGGATTGTCACTATGGGAGACAGACAGGGTTGCAGTCTTCTCTGTTTCAGGAGCTCAGGCAAAGAGGAGGAGTAGGAGAGGAAGAAGGAGCCTGGGAAGATTTGAGGTGCAGAGGGGAGTGGAAAACAGGGATGGGGAAGGGTGATTTTAACAAGGATAAATTCATCAGACAAATATGGTTGAATACATTTTAAAAAACAACAGTATATGCAGTGTAGTTGTACTGTAAATATGAAATGAATTTGTATTAGTGTCTTACCTTTTATTTTGTAATAGTCTACATTTTTCTTAAATATCCTACATTTTTTGAAGCCTTGTCCTTTTTTACAGTTATGACATTTGGTCACATTGACTGTAGTGGTTGCTTCCCAGGAAGTGGGGATCGGGGCAGGATTCACTGTGTAGCACACTAACTACAGTGCTTATGCATATGTAACTTCCATACAAGATTCCAGCTGATATTAATAAACTGTTTGCTTTCTGGTTTTAAAAAGGCTTCCCCAAAGCCAAACATAATCAAGAGAAGAGATGGGAAGGCCAGGGGGGGAAAATGGAGAAATTTAGGGGGGCAAAGTGTTTTTCCCCCGGGGGGGGGGGGTCCTGAAGAACCCCCCCCCCCCCCCAAAAAAAAACCTGGAAAAATTGAAAAAAGGAAGAAAATAGATTATGGAATGTTTTATTTTAGCATGATGAATAAAACCTTTATGACAAGATGTTCATATATTCTCCAAATAATTTCTAAAAGTATGTACAGTATCAGATTATTTTAATTTTTGTGCACTGAATGAGTGCAGGCAGGTCCTAAATTACAAAGGAGTTTATCAGACAAGGGAAATTGGAAATATAATCCAATGGCAATCTGAACGCAAACATGGGGTTTCACATTATTATGTGAGAGGTGATCACATGCAATTTCGGGCAATGGCAAGTGAATTTCGGGCAATGGAAGTCAATTCGAATGCAATTCAAATTCATGTAAATTCACTGAACTAGTGAATTCACGTGAATGTGTTCTGGCCCCACTTTCTTTTCAGTTGAAATTAAGAGAAATTCTTCCTGTGTGATAATGTCCAAACTGAACTTTCCAATGCAAGAACAAGAGCATTTCTTCCTTTAGAGGGCACTGAAAGAATCTGGTCTATGTTTAGAAACAGTCACACTAAATCAAGAAATAAACTGACAGGTAAAAAGGTAGAGCAGCTTGTTTCAATCGGGGCTAACCTTTCTTTTTTAGAAGTCCATGGTAACTGTGATAACGACATACATCACAAGGCAGAAGCAGAGACTGGAACTGATACTGATAACCAGGACTGCATCCACACTGTAGAAATAATGCAGTTTGAAACCACTTTAACCACCATGGCTTAATGCCATGGAATTTGGGAACTGTAGTTTTATGAGACATTTAGCCTTATGTGTCAGAGAATTCTGGTGCCACAACAAACTACAGTTCCTATAATTCTCTACCATTGAACCATGACAGTGAAAGTGGTGTCAAACTGGAGTATTTCTGCAGTGCAGATACAGCCCAGAGCTCGGAAAATGAGTCTGATTAAATTTCATGCCTGTTCATCAAATCTTAGTCCCTCCTCCTTTTCTCACCTCAATTCCTTTTATGGGAATGGGTGCTTTATGTGTGTTTGATACAGTGGAGAGGAAACATAAATAATTTTCTTTTTTACTGATTTTTTTTTAACAAAAATTCGCCTGCTCCACATAAACTAGCAAAACCAAAGTTCAGGAGATTATTACTCCATTTGTTACAAATACTTTTTTGTAATAATTGTTTGAATACACTGTATTTTAATATATCAATTGTGATAATTTTATGCCAAATCAAATTGTACATAATCATATTTTCTATTCCTAAAGTAAGAGAGTGACTTTTAATCTGTAAAAAGTGCTGTTATATTTTTCAATTTTTTCTAAAAAAATTCCTTTAAAAAAAACCGGGGGAAAAAACGTTTTTTCCATGGCTTCAAAATTTCCGGAAATTTTACATCTGTAATCAGGAGCTCCCAAAACACAGAATGCAAGGGGTCGATTTGGGTAACTTTTAAAAAATGAAAATTATTTGGGGTGGGTAGTAATATGCTTGAGTGGAACTCTCCATGGTGAATGGAGGGATAATGTAGCACGCGCACGCACGCACACACCAATCCCTGGCAGTTTCTTACCTTGTCCTATAGTCATTTCAAGAACAAAATCAGCATTTTGGACTGAGTGTTTTAGACACCTGCATTTTGGACTGAGAAAGCTCAAGATAGTCTTCTGGTGCAGATCCATGTAGCAAAGCATGCCTGAAAGGAAGCCAATCCTCAACTTTACCAGGCAAGGCTACAGCTGGCAAAATCAAATGAAGCTGATGAAAGGACATGTATAACATACTGTTATGTGTATACTTCCTATTGTGTGGATTGCACTGACTATGCTCACCCTTCAATTCTCCTGGTGCCTAATGCAGATTATCAGGAAATCAGAAAAGACGCAAAACATCTGCTGAACCTTTTGGAACACTAAAGAAGCTTTCCTGAAGGACTATTTCTTTTATCTTCACAGGAGGCTGCTTCAGCTGTAATGTGCCTTGTGTCACTTAAATGAGTCCTTCTGCTTGGAAGGCATGTTTGCAATGGGTCATTTTCTATCCACATGTTACAGAACTTCCTGCACAGCTAATAAGCAATGATTTCCAACAGGAAATTATGTGGAGTGCCCACATAGCTTAAGAATGTAACTTCGAGGTACACTTCCAAAATCTGTAGATTTCAAGTGGATTGGGGGGAAAACATGCTCAGAAAATGCCTTTTCTTTTGGAGCCCTTTAGTGGTGCTCCAGAATTTTCCACTTCATGCTATCCTAGTAATGTGAACCACCCATCGCACGTGGAAAATTTTAGAGTACTATTAAAGGACTACCAAAGGCATGACTACACGGGCCATTTAAACCAGTTTCCCCTGCCCTCACTGTGACCCGTATGCACAATGCATGGCCAAAGCCCCAGTACAATTCAGGCTTTCTTTGTGAGAGAAGGCCCATTCTGTGCCAAATCCACCCTATCCTGGCCTAAATCAGAGTTTAAGAACACTTTTTCTCTGAGTTTTGCAGGAAAAATCTGGAGCACTCTGTAGCAATACTGAGCAGCTGTTTGCACACACATCCTGTGCCACCCAGTATTGCCACCGCTAGCTCAACTTGCCACAGCTAGCTCAACACACTCCCCCTAAGGACACAATGAGGCACCCAGCCCTGTGACAGTCACTGGCTGCTTCATCTCTAACCTCAGAGGGAGTGACTTGTGCCAGGAGACGTGGTGCCAGGTGGTACAGTGGAGTGAAGAGGTAATGGGGAAAACAGGGCAACTTCAAGGCCAGATTACTCTAGGACCAGCCAAGAGTATTCTGGTTAGTATAGAGAAGTTCCAGTTGTCACTTAAATGTAACAAATTAATGACAATTTGGAAATATTTTGGACAATTTTCACTGTACAAAAGCATTCAAACACAGCATTAAAAATATAATGACAGCAGTTAGAAACAGTTAAGCAGTCTTATTAAAAACAGCACTAAGGTAGAACACTTCAAAATAATTTAAACTGTTAACAGTGAGAATAAAAGCATAGCACAACACACACAAACACATAATTGTTGTCTATTAATATGCACAGTTCCATATTTATCTCTGATCATGCTGTGACCACAACTCCCAAGTCATCCTTTCTGTAATTGCCAAGCAATGAGAGATCACCATTGGCATATGTTTGCCAACTTGGCTCATATCTTGTAGTCAGCTACAGTGAGTTAAATCCTTTTTGTCACTTATCCACTGTAGGTGTAATGTGACGTGAAATAAAAATGGTATTTGGCATACATTATTACCTGCCATCCATTCCTTGTGGATGCTAATTTAATTTTCTGCTATTTCACCCCTCCACTCTACAGTTGAGCATCCTAATGAGATTCAGCTATCTGCCTGCTCACTGTCATTCTTACCCAGTCAAGTAACCTGCACTTTGAGCTTCATGTTGTTCTTGTTAAAGGGACCTTATCCACAATTCTCCACAGTAACCTTGACATTAATGAATGCCAAACTTGGCCTGGATTTTCCTAGTAGTCTGTCAGGCTTTATGGATTTACACCGAGAATTTCAAATTCTGTCAGAAGAATATTGCACCCCATAATGATGGGTCAAAGTTTTCAAACATGAGGATTGTTCAATACTTAAGCGTGGGCCAAGGGGCATATAGAGGCATCGTTTCCTGCTCCTTCCTCACCATGGCAGCCCCTCTAGCCCCCTGAAAAAGCTACAAGAAATTCAGAGGACTCTGTAGTGTGTGGGGTGCAACTGAGAGGAACCCTGAAAATAGGGTGGAGGGATCTTCAGTCAGTGGACCAAATAAGTAGTAAATAATGCCAGGTCAGTGAACAGAAAACAACTGCCATTGAGGACTTGATTCTGGATGAGGATGCTGACCTGGCCTTTATCACAGAGACCTGTCTGGATTAGGGAGGGGATTAATCTCTCTCAGCATTGCTCACCAGGATTCTCTCTGCAGCAGCAAATGCGATCTGAGGGATGGTGAGGCAGAGCTGTAGTGGTCTATCGTGATTCCACCCTCTGACCAGGTGCCTCATCCCACAATCTACAGGGCTTGAGTTTGTGTATAATGCTGAGTGGCCAGAACAGATTACGGTTTCTGTTGGTGTATTACCCACTCTGCTGCTCAATATTCTCCCTTCCTGAGCTGGCTTGGAGGGTCTTGCAATTGAAGTTGGAGTTCCCGCGGCTTGTGATGCTTCAACATCCATGCTGAAACTACCCTTTCAAGATTTGCTCAGGACATCATGTCCACCATGACAAAAGTGGGTCTGCTCCAAGTGGTATCTGGACATACTCATGCTGCTGGGTACACTCTGGACCTTGTCTTCTGTGCTGGGTGAGATGAAGATGATCTTAGAGTGGAGGTACTTTTTATAGTTTCCTTGTTATGGACAGACCACTACCTGGTCAGGTTTAGGCTCACTGGGACTCAGAGCCTCTGCAGGGATGGGAGACCAAATTCCACCCAGCTTGGCCAACCATCAGGAAATCTGAGAGTTGAGGTTTGCTGAGAGAGTGTGACTTGCTCAAGGTCACCCAGTGAGTTTTCAGTTCAGTTACCTCACAATACCTAATTGGGATTTTTATTTCTTATTACATATTGTTGCAATGGCAAACCTCCTCTGAGCAAATTTTGCCAAGAAACCCCATGACAGAGTCACCTTAGAGTCACAGGTCAGAAATGACTTTTAAGCACAGAACAACAATAAATCTTCCCAAACTCCATTTTGGGGGAAGGTTCTCGTGCATATGGTAGCCTTCTAGCTCCAGAGGTTTCTGGATGAGACTAACTATTTGGATACATTTCAATCTGGCTTCAGGCCTGGTTATAGAGCAGAGACATTTTGGTCACCTTGGAGAATGACCTACAACAGGAACTAAACAGGTTTGAGGGAGTCACACTTCCCCTGGAGATTCATATCTGCACTTTGGGTATACTGGATTCAGCTCTGACCTCAGTTTCTGTGGTGGCCGGGAGTGTGCTTACACAGTTAAAGCTAGTGTTCCAGTTGTGTCTGTTCCTTGGGACTTCTGACTTGGCCACAGTGACACATGCCTTAGTTATGGGGCTGCCTTTGAAGAGTGGAAACTTCAGCTGCTCCAAAGAGCTTCAGTCAGATTACTAAGAAGTGCTGTTTGGAGGGCACACAGACCTCCCTTGTTGGAACACGGCTGCTGATCTATTTACAGGCACAATTCAAAGTGCTGGTTTTGGCTTATAAAGCCCTATACGGCTATTTGGAGGACTGTATCTTCCCATATAAGCCTGCTGGAGCTCTATGATATCATCAGGGGAGGCACTTCTCTTTATCCCACCGCATTCACAGGCACAACTGGTGGGAACATGGAATAAGGCCTTCTATGGGGCTGCTCCGGCACTTTGGAATTCCCTAACTAGGACATGTTAGAATGAATACAGCTTTGTTTTCCTTTCAGTGACAGGTTAAGACCTTTCTTTCCCAACAAGCAAGAGGTAAGGTTTTTTTGCAATGTGTGCACAGGTGGCCAAATCACAACACATAGTGAAGCAGCTGTTTCAGGGAGACAATTTTTACATCATGAAAGAGCAGAGAATTGTTATGTTATTTGATCTATTTGATTCATTATGATTGTATTCTTACTATCAGGAAGGGCAGGAGGCCTTTGTGAGATCCTTCCTCCCCCGCCTCAGGTGCCAAAATAACTTGAGTGGCTAAGGGATTATGCATGTGGACTGGTGCTTATCTGCCTTGGACAGCACATTTTGTAGGCTAGCCAACTCATTGTATTTAGGTTTCTCAATTGTCCTGTTCCAGTTCCACAGTAGTGCCCCACCCATGAGTTGATAGTTTGCAAATGTGTCTTGATGGATTTCCCACCAACCTGAATCTCTATAGAGAGATCAAGGAAAAGGTGAGTGTGCAAGGAAATAGGGTAGATTATAAATGAAGCACAGAGTGATTCACACTTGATAAAAATCTTCAAGTGGTGAAGCAAATATAATTAGAATTTAATTAAAACTGGCCACACTAGTTATATCTTCACAAGATGCACTATAATAAGATTGAGGCTATTGGTAGAGTCAAACAGATCTGTGCATGGTGCTGAGCTGGATGGAAATTTAAGTGCCAACAGGGGATTTGTAGGAGATCAAACCAGCTACTGCTTACAGGTAAACATTTCTTGCTTGAAAAATCTAACCTTCTGTTACCATGCAGGTCAGTCACATCATCAAATTTTGCCTGTTCCTCATAGTCTCTGGAGCATCAAATTCTTCTAAGCGAATTGTTGATTCATGCCTTTTACATCACATTTTTGCCTTGTTTTGACATGGACAGAATTCTTCTCACATGCACACTATGAATACAGGCGTCTGCCTAAGCCTCAAGCAATCTGTTTAATCTTCAGGCCTTGCCTCTCACCATGGTTATTAAAATCACCTTGCTGTATTTCAGTGGGCAAACTGCGGAGAATCCTGATTTATCTGTTGCTTCTTTTCTTCAGAACCAAGCAAGCTTTTGTTTCTCCCTTTCCTCTATGAAAACATACTTCAGATACTCTCCTGTTGCTTTTATCACTTCCATACTAATGCCTAAAATAATATTATCTTCATCTCAGTGGGGGACTCCTGCTTTACAAATATGCTTTTGTGTGGGTATATGTAGCTTGAGCTTGGTTTTGAAAAGTCAAAATTCAAGTGCTTATTAGAAATACTTTGAAGGTGATGGTATTTATCAGCAGTGGGGATGGAAAGAAAAATTGCACATTTGCTCAAGACAAGCCAAGATTTGCATGCTTAATCATCAGTAACAGAGATAAAGTGCAGAAGTGATGGATGGATGGATGGATGGATGGATGGATGGATGGATGGATGGGGGAGGGATGGATGGATGGATGGATGGCAGTAGGGATTCCGGCCTGCTGGCTGAATTGATTTCAGTGCCCAGCAGAATCAAAATGCTGGGCTAAAATATGTCAAGTGTTTCAAACTTCTTAACAAATAGTGTTGATGATTCATTTAAATACGGAACAAGCTAGAATTTCAGTTGCTTCTTCCTACTGTCAGTGTCTCAATCTTATGCCCTTTCAGACTGATGACACTGAACAATATATTGACTGAGGGCCAACACTGTTTGTGGCCAGCTGCAGAGTTTGGACAAGTTCCTCTTTGGATTACATATTCACAATCCTCCAGCCAATATATCCAAAGCTCAGCTGCATGCATGATCAACTAGATTTTGGGATGGGTATGTAAAGTTACACTTTTTGAGGTACACTTGGCAGAGTTCTATGTTCTGCCAAGGTGATGTAGGACCTTGGTCCTTGTCTCATGAACAAATGTGGAAATCCCAAAAGGGTACATTATGAATGGCAGGCAATGGTGAATGCCAAATTATTACATTTATTGTGCCTCTTTTGTTAGCCTAACACAAGTATTACATTAATATGGATTGTGATTCCCCCCAGCTTCCCAGAGAGCAAGGCCTTGGCTTATTGTTGTTCATTGCTGTCAAGTTGATTTAGATTCATGGTGACCCTATGAATGAGAAATCTCCAGGGTTCCAATGTAACAGGCTACAATCACACCGGAGAAGTATATTGGACAGCATCTTGATAGTGTAGGTTGTGCTTTCAAAAAAAAAAAGTGCTGTATATCAGCCATAACATGTATTTGTGTGTGGTCTACGTACAATATAGAAATCACATTTCTAAAGTGAGCTTCACAGCATAGTCCTTCCAGAGCTAATTAAACTGTGACACCCCAGAGAGGAATGTTTTACTTTTTGTTCATATGAATTGGGAATCCAGATACTCAGAATGCTTTGCTAAAGTGTAGAAGACTCTTCAGAACAAAGTCGTGTAAAATAAATACCGGAATACACCAAGCACTTTTTTTATAATGAAGGCACTGGCATACACATGCATGTGTCCCAATGGTAGCAATGTGTGCTCTGTAAGGATGCAATTCATAGGGAGCTACGCTGTGGCATGCATATTTTGGGATTAAAATGAATTTTCCAGGAGAGAAGAATGAGAAGAGAACTTGTGAATGGCTGGACAATCAATATAAATGTCTCTGGACAATGGGTATTGCTTCAAAAGGGAAGATATCTTGGATTTTTGTTCACTTGTAAAACACTAGGTGTTTCTGCTTGGTCCATAGAAATGTTCTATCAAGAGGATCTTTCTTTTTATAAGCATGTGCCTATGAAAACAACTTACTCCTCATTCACTGACCTCATAAGATATTTCCACACCTAGTGCTAAAGCTCTTCGATCCTCCTTGTGTTTTATTTTTCATGGGCGAACCTTATTGTTATTGTGCACCTTCAAGTCATTTCTGACTTATGGCAACCCTAAGGTGAACCTATCATGGAGTTTCCTTTACAATATTTATTCAGAAGCTTTTGCCTTCCTTTGAGGCTGAGAGAGTGTCAGTTGTCCAAGGTCACCCAATGGGTTTCCAATGCCAAGTGGAGATTCAAATGCTTGTTTCCAGAGTTGTAGTCCAACACTCAAATCACTACACCAAGCTGGCTAACAATAGATTTTCCTATTATCCACAATATTCAGCAATGTTCTTCCACCAGCAAAATAGACACTTTAATAGATCCAATCTCCCCCTTCCTGCATCCCTGTATACCTCTCAGATCTGCTCCAGATGTTTGGAGACCCTCCAGAACAGATCTGGTGGGAATACAAATAGGAGAAGCCAAGGGCAAACCCATGTTGTATGAGGAGTGGTTTACTGCATTGATCAGGATCCTGCTGGGAGAAACCATTCACAGAACAAACAAGCTGAACATTAACTTTCCATCTCAGTGCAGACAAGATCTTTCCATTTGCTTAGTACATAGTTTGTAACATTTTGTCTTGTGGTAGTGTTATGGGAGGCAACTTTACAGAGAGAGGGAATCTTTGAAGAAGAGGAAATCTATTACAGGTTGAGTCTCCCTTATCTGAAATCCAAAATATTTCAAAAACCAACTATTTTTTCATGCATAGCTGAGAAGTTACACTTTTGCTTTCTGATGGTTCGGTGTACACAAACTTTGTTTCATGCACAAATCATTTAAAATATCATATAAAATTACCTTCAGGTCACATGTATAAGGTGTATATGAAACATAAATGATTTTTGGTAGGTTTTTCAGGCTATGTGGCCATGTTGTAGAAGGGTTTCTTCCTGACTTTCGCCAGCATCTGTGGCATCTTCAGAGAAGATTCGACCACATAGTCCGAAAACTCCACAAAAAACTATGGATGCTGGCCATGAAAGCCTTCAACTTCACAAAACATAAATGAATTTTGTGTTTAGGCTTGGGTCCCATCTTCAAGAGATCTCATTGTGTACATATATTCAAATACAGTATAGGTATTCCAAAATAAATTTAAAATTTTGAAATCAATAACACTTCTAGTCCTAAGCATTTTAGATAAGAGGCAGTACCGTGTAATGGGTTTCTCCGAGCCATATTTGTTTATAGAGGCATTTGGTCTAAAATACACCTGTTGGTTTAAAAGGTCACAAGTACTATAAACTGGTTCCAAACTCCAGGCCCTATTGACATTCATTGACATTTTCTACCACTTATAAATGGAACACAAACATTTCTTGGATTTGGATTACTGCAATCCAGATTGGAGGGAATGTTGCCATGCCAGGCACAGAACAGAGTGATTCAATAGTGTGGGGTAGGGAATCTTTTCATCCTGCCATAGTGCTCTTTCAGCAATTTCAAAGGTTTTACCACTCAAACTTATTTTTAATCCCTTATTTGCTATGTTTACTTGTATTTGTAAATGAAATGATCATGTAGCTGTGTCATCCCTTCATGTATCCTGAAAACAGTTGGGTAAAACAACTGAATGAGAGGAAGGAAATGCTTTTAAAATTCCTTTTCTTGTTGCTGCTGCTGCTCTGCTCTTTCTCTAGAGCAGTATGAGAACCACTTGAGTGAGCTACACTTTTGGTGAGGTTTAATGAGGGCTCAAGAGGGATTTTTTGTGCCTTGCTGTCATTGTGTTGTTCTTGTATTGTTTCGCTGAGCTTTTCAGTTATCCTTTCTTAAAGCAGTTGTTTTATCTGTATGGCTTGAGCCCTCAAGTATGTGGTAGAGAAACAATCTGGAAGGAATTCCAGAATGGCAGCCATATTATATGGACTTTAGGGGTATTGTGGGCGTAACTGTGAAGAAGATACACATGGAATGCCACCAAAGACCTGCAGCCATCTGTCTAGAAACTTTTATTAGGAATGACTCCCTACTATGCACCCATTGTGTCTTTTGCAGTACATCTCCTTTTCACACTTAACATGTTAATTGCAGTAAATGCCTAATACTTGAGGTGTGTAGGAAGTGTGACAATGGCACACAAAGTGAGTGTTGACATAGTACAATGAGACATTATGAAAACAGAATGGGAGCAATTAAAATAGGATATGGTGACAGGCACAGTTTCAAAAAGCTACTTTCTTGGACTAAAACTCCTTGAATCCTTCAGCCAGCACAACCAGTGCTCATACTGGCTGAAGAATTCTGGGGTCAGTAGTCCAAAAATTTAATGTTTCCAAGTTTTGGATGAAAGGAAGCTCAGAGATATATCCACCAAGACTGTTCTTGTTCTGTTATAATCTCAGTTGGCCTCCCTTCCTCCCACATTTTCTCTCAATCTTTCATCTCAGTCTATGAGACTGTTTTGATAAAATCTTTAATTTTGGAAAGTAGATCTCCTTTCACTTGTTCCCTTGTGTCTCATTTTCGTGCTCTCATTTCTTTTCCTTTTAAAAATAAATGCATTCTTGAAATTATTTAGACCTAGGATGGGCTCCAAAAGTTTATGGCTTATTTAGATTTTTGAGATAAATATTTCTACTAGAGTACAGTTTTTTTCTCCCCAGTTGAATTCCTCCATTTTCCAAATATAACCTCAGACTGCACAAGCTGAAAAGTATCCCTAAGAATATTGCCAGATGACATCATGGCTCTTTCCCACTTCAGCTCTGGTAATAAATGTTTCATCCCAGCTGTGACAAATGTGGGCAATTGTATCTCCAAAATATGGTGCAGAGTGGTCACAGAAGACCTCCAAGGCTTCTAGCAGTAGTCCTTGTAGTTCTGCTGGTCTGCATGTGTACGTGCAATTGTGCTGGAGTGAAGGTTTTCCACAGCTCTAAACAACAAGCTGTAAAATGGATTCTCACTTGCATGTGGACAAATTCACCATGAATCCTTGTCATTATTGCTCTGACTGTTTGATTGTTTCCCATCCCTCAGTTCTTTGGAATACTAAGGAGGCTACCCTGAGTGTAGAGATAATTCCCTCTCATCTCTTTAGGTCCATTTCTGCCACCACTTACCCTTACATTCACTATGAAAGAGAAGAGAATTAAGTCTGTCCTGATCCAATAATGGTGGTAACTTTGGCTAAAATGTGGAATTTATAACAAAGTATTCCTAGACAATAAAGGATTCCATATCATGGTCTGAATTATCACCACATTATTTGTTAAGAAAATGCACATATACACACCCCTTCTTTAAACTTTCCATTTAGAATGTGGAAAGCTTTGTTTTTGTCATGTGGGTAAAACAAACTAACTACCAATGGTTTGTGAGTGAGTGGCTGCAGTACAGGCATTTAACCAGTGTGCCACCAGGGCTAGTGGTGGTTGCAATTTGAAGGTATAATTTTAATTTTGCTAGATATTTATTTCACAACTATTAGAATTACATTCAGTGGCATATGGGAGCTACAATTTACAAGTAACATAAGTGCAAAAAAGCATTACTAAGGATTCTGTATGGTGTGAAATGGGAGGAGGTCAATGGGGAGGGTGTGACACCAACCCTAGTGACACCACAGCTAACCACCCTGCCACTCTGAAGGGAGGTGCTAATGCCATCATGTCGTAGTGCCGAGGTTCCCAGCCTATGCTCCGAAGAGCCCTAAGGGCTTCGTGTGCACTTCCCAGTTGCTCCACAGCCGCACCAGGAAAATGAAAGAAATGAAAATTGAATTAAATTAAAGAATAAGAGTATGGTGGGGTATGAGAGAGGACCTTCTTCATAGCTGCTCCCTGGCTCTGGAACTCCCTTCCAAGGGAGACTACTCTGGCATACTCTTTGCTGTCCTTCCATTAGCAGGCTGAAACGTCTGTGTTGGACAAGTTTCTGGGGAATGACTGTTTTACAAGTCTAATGCCTGTTACAGACTGCCAAAATAAAGCTGCTTCGGGTCTCTTTGGAGGTATGTTGTTTAAATGATGCATGTGTCCTAAGAATCCAGAAACTGCACCAAAGTTGCACTCCAGTGCTTAGGAATGGAGTGTGGCTTTGGCGCGACCTCCAGACTCTTAGGACCCATGCATCATTTAAACAGCATACCTCCAAAGAGACCCGAAGCAGCTTTATTTTGGCAGTCTGTAAC
>NC_056522.1:97415994-97454605 GCF_019175285.1 Sceloporus undulatus
AACTTCTCTTTATCCCACCGCCATTTCACAGCACAACTGGTGGAACATGGAATAAGGCATTCTATGGGGCTGCTCCGGCACTTTGGAATTCCCTAACTAGGACATGTTAGAATGAATACAGCTTTGTTTTCCTTTCAGTCACAGGTTAAGACCTTTCTTTCCCAACAAGCAAGAGGTAAGGTTTTTTTGCATGTGGCACAGGTGGCCAAATCACAACACATAGTGAAGCAGCTGTTTCAGGGAGACAATTTTTGCATCATGAAAGAGCAGTGAATTGTTATGTTATGTGATCTATTTGATCATTATGATTGTATTCTTACTATCAGGAAGGCAGGAGGCCTTTGTGAGATCCTTCCTCCCCGCCTCAGGTGCCAAAATAACGGAGTGGCTAAGGGATATGCATGTGGACTGGTGCTTATCTGCCTTGGACAGCACATTTTGTGGGCTAGCCAACTCATTGTATTTAGGTTTCTCAATTAATTGTCCTGTTCAGTTCCACATAGTGCCCCACCCATGAGTGATAGTTTGCAATGTGTCTTGATGGATTTCCACCAACCTGAACTCTATAGAAGATCAAGGAAAAGGTGAGTGTGCAAGGAAATGGGTAGATTATAAATGAAGCACAGATGATTCACACTTGATAAAAATCTTTAAGTGGTGAAGCAAATAAATTAGAATTTAATTAAACTGGCCACACTATTATATCTTCACAAGATGCATACTAATAAGATTGAGGCTATTGTTAGAGTCAAACAGATCTGTGCATGGTGCTGAGCTGGATGGAAATTTAAGTGCCAACAGGGGATTGTAGGAGATCAAACCAGCTACTGCTACAGGTAAACATTTCTGCTTGAAAAATCTAACCTTCTGTTACCATGCAGGCAGTCACATCATCAAATTTTGCCTGTTCTCATAGTCTCTGGAGCATCAAATTCTTCTAAGCGAATTGTTGATTCATGCCTTTTACATCACATTTTTGCCTTGTTTTGACATGGACAGAATTCTTCTCACATCACACTATGAATCAGGCGTTGCCTAAGCTCAAGCAATCTGTTTAATCTCAGGCTTGCCTCTCACCATGGTTATTAAAATCACCTTGCTGTATTTCAGTGGGCAAACTGCGGAGAATCCTGATTTATCTGTTGCTTCTTTTCTTCAGAACCAAGCAAGCTTGTTTCTCCCTTTCCTCTATGAAAACATACTTCAGATACTCTCCTGTTGCTTTTATCACTCATACTAATGCCTAAAATAATATTATCTTCATCTCAGTGGGGGACTCCTGCTTACAAATATGCTTTTGTGTGGGTATATGGTAGCTTGAGCTGGTTTTGAAAAGTCAAAATTCAAGTGCTTATAGAAATACTTGAAGGAGATGGGTGTTATCAGCAGTGGGGATGGAAAGAAAAAATGCACATTTGCTCAAGACAAGCCAAGATTGGCATGCTTAATCACAGTAACAGAGAAAAGTGCAGAAGGGATGGATGGATGGATGGATGGATGGATGGATGGAGGATGGCAGTAGGGATTCCGGCCTGCTGGCTGAATTATTTCAGTGCCCAGAGAATCAAGATGCTGGGCTAAAATATGTAAGTTTCAAACTTCTTAACAATATGTTGATATTCATTAAATATGGAACAAGCTAGATTTTCAGTTGCTTCTCCTACTGTCAGTGTCTCAATCTTATGCCCTTTCAGACTGATGACACTGAACAATATATTGACTGAGGGCCAACACTGTTTGTGGCCAGCTGCAGAGTTTGGACAAGTCCTCTTTGGATTACATATTCACAATCCTCCAGCCAATATATCCAAAGCTCAGCTGCATGCTGACAACTAGATTTTTGGGATGGGTATGTAAAGTTACACTTTTTGAGGTACACTTGGCAGAGTTCTATGTTCTCCAAGGTGATGAGGACCTGGTCCTTGTCCATGAACAAATGTGGAAACCCAAAAGAGTACATTATGAATGGCAGGCAGGGTGAATGCCAAATTATTACTTTATTGTGCCTCTTTTGTTAGCCTAACACAAGATTACATTAATATGGATTGTGATTCCCCCCAGCTTCCCAGAGAGCAAGGCCTGGCTTATTGTTGTCATTGCTGTCAAGTGTGATTTAGATTCATGGTGACCCTATGAATGAGAAATCTCCAGGGTTCCAATGTAACAGGCTACAATCACACCGGAGAAGTATATTGGACAGCATCTTGATAGTGTAGGTTGTGCTTTCAAAAAAAAAGTGCTGTATATCAGCCATAACAGTATTTGTGGTGTGTCTACGTACAATATAGAAAGCACATTTCTAAAGTGAGCTTCACAGCATAGTCCTCCAGAGCTAATTAAACTGCGACACCCCAGAGAGGAATGTTTTACTTTTTGTTCATATGAATTGGGAATCCAGATACTCAGAATGCTTTGCTAAAGTGTAGAAGACTCTTCAGAACAAAGTCATGTAAAATAAATACCGGAATACACCAAGCACTTTTTTTATAATGAAGGCCTGGCATACACATGCATGTGTCCCAATGGTAGCAATGTGTGCTCTGTAAGGATGCAATTCATAGGGAGCTACGCTGTGGCATGCATATTTTGGGATTAAAATGAATTTTCAGGAGAGAAGAATGAGAAGAGAACTTGTGAATGGCTGGACAATCATATAAATGTCTCTGGACAATGGGTATTGCTTCAAAAGGGAAGATATCTTGGATTTTTTGTCACTTGTAAAACACTAGGTGTTTCTGCTTGGTCCATAGAAATGTTCTATCAGGAGGATCTTTCTTTTTATAAGCATGTGCCTATGAAAACAACTTACTCCTCATTCACTGGACCTCATAAGATATTTCCACACCTAGTGCAAAGCTCTTCGATCCCCCTTGTGTTTTATTTTTCATGGGCGAACCTTATTGTTATTGTGGCACCTTCAAGTCATTTCTGACTTATGGCAACCCTAAGGTGAACCTATCATGGAGTTTCCTTTACAGTATTTATTCAGAAGCTTTTGCCTTCCTTTGAGGCTGAGAGAGTGTCAGTTGTCCAAGGTCACCCAATGGGTTTTCAATGCCAAGTGGAGATTCAAACTTGTTTCCAGAGTTGTAGTCCAACACTCAATCACTACACCAAGCTGGCTAACAATAGATTTTCCTATTATCCACAAATCAGCAATGTTCTTCCACCAGCAAAATAGACACTGTTAAAGATCCAACTCCCCCTTCCTGCACCCCTGTATACCTCCAGATCTGCTCCAGATGTTTGGAGACCCTCCAGAACAGATCTGGTGGGAATACAAAAGAGGAGAAGCCAAGGCCAAACCCATGTTGTATGAGGAGTGGTTTACTGCATTGATCAGGATCCTGCTGGGAGAAACCATTCACAGAACAAACAAGCTGAACATTAGCTTCCATCTCAGTGCAGAAAAGACTTTCCATTTGCTTAGTACATAGTTTGTAACATTTGTCTTGTGGTAGTGTTATGGGAGGCAACTTACAGAGGAGAATCTTTGAAGAAGAGGAAATCTATTACAGGTTGAGTCTCCCTTATCTAAATCCAAAATATTTCAAAAACCAACTATTTTTTCATGCGTAGCGAGAAGTTACACTTTTGCTTTCTGATGGTTCGGTGTACACAAACTTGTGTTCATGCACAAATCATTTAAAATATCATATAAAATTACCTTCAGGTCACATGTATAAGGTGTATATGAAACATAAATGATTTTTTGTAGGTTTTTCAGGCAATGTGGCCATGTTGTAGAAGGGTTTCTTCCTGACTTTCGCCAGCATCTGTGGCAATCTTCAGAGAAGATTCGACCACATAGTCCGAAAACTCCACAAAAAACTATGGGTGCTGGCCATGAAAGCTTCAACTTCACAAAACAAATAATTTTGTGTTTAGGCTTGGGTCCCATCTTCAAGAGATCTCATTGTGTACATAATTCAAATATAGGTATTCCAAAATAAATTTAAAATTTGGAAATCAATAACACTTCTAGTCCAAGCATTTTAGATAAGAGGCAGTACCGTGTAATGGGTTTCTCGGAGCCATATTTGTTTTATAGAGGCATTTGGTCTAAAATACACCTGTTGGTTTTAAAAGGTCACAAGTACTATAAACGGTTCCAAACCCAGGCCCTATTGACATTCATTGACATTTTCTACCACTTATAAATGGAACACAAACATTTCTTGGATTTGGATTACTGCAATCCGATTGGAGGGAATGTTGCCATGCCAGGCACAAACAGAGTGATTCAATAGTGTGGGGTAGGGAATCCTTTCATCCTGCCATAGTGCTTT
The DNA here is from genome assembly GCF_019175285.1 of Sceloporus undulatus. Lineage (NCBI taxonomy): Eukaryota > Metazoa > Chordata > Lepidosauria > Squamata > Phrynosomatidae > Sceloporus > Sceloporus undulatus. The sequence goes on from NC_056522.1 coordinate 97,420,284, forward strand.
TCAGCAATTCAAAGGTTTTACCACTCAAACTTATTTTTAATCCCTTATTTGCTATGTTTACTTGTATTTGTAGGTGAAATGATCATGTAGCTGTGTCATCCCTTCATGTATCCTGAAAACAGTTGGGTAAAACAACTGAATGAGAGGAAGGAAATGCTTTTAAAATTCCTTTTCTTGTGCTGCTGCTGCTCTGCTCTTTCTCTAGAGCAGTAGAGAACCACTGAGTGAGCTACATTTGGTGAGGTTTAATGAGGCGAAAGAGGGATTTTTTGTGCCTTGCTGTCATTGTGTGTGCTTGTATTGTGTTCGCTGGAGCTTTTCAGTTATCCTTTCTTAAAGCAGTTGTTTTATATCTGTATGGCTTGAGCCCTCAAGTATGGGGTAGAGAAACAATCTGGAGGAATTCCAGAATGGCAGCCATATTATATGGACTTTAGGGTATTGTGGGCGTAACTGTGAAGAAGATACACATGGAATGCCACCAAGACCTGCAGCCATCTGTCTAGAAACTTTTATTAGGAATGACTCCCTACTATGCACCCATTGTGTTTTTGCAGTACATCTCCTTTTCACTTAACATGTTAATTGCAGTAAATGCCTAATACTTGAGGTGTGTAGGAAGTGTGACAATGGCACACAAAGTGAGTGTGGACATAGTACAATGAGACATTATAAAACAGAATGGGAGCAATTAAAATAGGATATGGTGACAGGCCAGTTTCAAAAAGCTACTTTCTTGGACTAAAACTCCTTAATCCTCACCAGCACAACCAGTGCCATACGGCTGAAGAATTCTGGGGTCAGTAGTCCAAAAATTTAATGTTTCCAAGTTTTGGATGAAAGGAAGCTCAGAGATATATCCACCAAGACGTCTGTTCTGTTATAACTCAGTTGGCCTCCCTTCCTCCCACATTTCTCTCAACTTCATCTCAGTCTATGAGACTGTTTTGATAAAATCTTTAATTTTGGAAAGTAGATCTCCTTTCACTTTTCCCTGTGTCTCATTTTCGTGCTCTCATTCTTTTCCTTTTAAAAATAAATGCATCTTGAAATTATTTAGACCTAGGATGGGCTCCAAAAGTTTATGGCTTATTTAGATTTTGAGACAAATATTTCTACTAGAGTAAGTTTTTTTTCTCCCAGTTTGAATCCTCATTTTCCAAATAAACCTCAGACTGCACAAGCGAAAAGTATCCCTAAGAATATTGCCAGATGACATCATGGCTCTTTCCCACTTCAGCTCTGGTAATAAATGTTCATCCCAGCTGGACAAATGGGGGCAATTGTATCTCCAAAATAGGGTGCAGAGTGGTCCAGAGAAGACCTCCAAGGCTTCTAGCAGTAGTCCTTGTAGTTCTGCTGGTCTGCATGTGTACGTGCAATTGTGCTGGAGTGAAGGTTTCACAGCTCTAAACAACAAGCTGTAAAATGGATTCTCACTTGCATGTGGACAAATTCACCAGTAATCCTTGTCATTATTGCTCTGACTGTTTGATGGTTTCCCATCCCTCAGTTCTTTGGAATACTAAGGAGGCTACCCTGATGTAGAGATAATTCCCTCCATCTCTTTAGGTCCATTTCTGCCACCACTTACCCTTACATTCACTATGAAAGAGAGAGAATTAAGCTGTCCTATCCAATAATGGTGGTAACTTTGGCTAAAATGGTGAATTTATAACAAAGTATTCCTACAATAAAGGATTCCAATCATGGTCTGAATATCACCACATTATTTGTTAAGAAAATGCACATATACACACCCCTTCTTTAAACTTTCCATTTAGAATGTGGAAAGCTTTGTTTTTGTCATGTGGGTAAAACTACTACCAATGGTTGTGAGTGAGTGGCTGCAGTACAGGCATTTAACCAGTGTGCCACCAGGGCTAGTGTGGTTGCAATTTGAAGGTATAATTTTAATTTTGCTAGATATTTATTTCACAACTATTAGAATTACATTCAGTGGCATATGGGAGCTACAATTTACAAGTAACAAAGTGCAAAAAAGCATTACTAAGGATTCTGTAGGGTGTGAAATGGGAGGAGGTCAATGGGGAGGGTTGACACCAACCCAGTGACACCACAGCTAACCACCCTGCCACCTGAAGGGAGTGCTAATGCCATCATGTCGTAGTGCCGAGGTTCCCAGCCTATACTCCGAAGAGCCCTAAGGGCTTCGGTGTGCACTTCCCAGGTGCCCACAGCCGCACCAGGAAAATGAAAGAAATGAAAATTGAATTAAATTAAAGAATAAAAATATTATTACATATACTCTTAAATGCCATTAACTTGGGAAGGGTGTGATGTCCAGACTAAGTGCCATCATTTGGGTGGTGGGGGTGGGGGGGGTAAACATGTTGCAAATACATCAGGATATTAAAGTAATAAACACAATTTTAACTAGATCCACTGGGGAAACCATATATTTTGTGATTAGATTAGTTTTGGATGATATTATTTTTAACATTAATTAACAGAAGTGGAGAGTCCAGGCCCCACGGACCCCCCCCCCTTAGCTATGCTACTTAGCTATGTCACAGGCATGTATGGTGGGGTATGAGAGAGGACCTTCTTCATAGCTGCTCCCTGGCTCTGGAACTCCCTTCCAAGGGAGACTACTCTGGCATACTCTTTGCTGTCCTTCCATTAGCAGGCTGAAACGTCTGTGTTGGACAAGTTTCTGGGGAATGACTGTTTTACAAGTCTAAGACTTTCAATAATGTCATTCACTACTTTTATTTCTTCCTTTTTTACAGCTATGTTATAAATGGTTTTAAATTATTTGGTTAAATTATATTTTAACAATAACCTTTTTTCATTTTTACCAATACATGGTTTTATTTGTATCTGGGCTTCCCAGATCTCAGAGCCTGGAGCCTCTTGTCCAGTCCACAGAACATGGAGTAAGGATCTCATTGCAAGAGCACAACCTTGAAAAGGGTGTGTATATATATTCCTCAGATACTGTGTTGCTCATTCAAATGGCACGTTCAGTGCCACTGCAGTTGATGCTTAATGATACCAGCAAGGCTGCCCTTGTAAATCACCCTCTTAACCTCACGAGGGTCTGCCTGCCTGTGACATCAGAGAGATCACCCTCAGATCTCAGGTTCAGACCCTAAACTGTCAGGGCCTGGGGAAATTCTGAACTGACAACCTTATTTGTGTCTGTTTCAATTTTTTTAGCCATCTTGAGTCTCAATTCTGGGCAAGGGGGAGGGGAGGAGGGGAGACAAAACAATACAAATAATCATAACAACAACAGAAGAAAGCCTTTACTGAGTTTCATTTATATAACCTGGGACCAAAGTTAATACTGTCCATGTATTGGGAGCAGCTGTTCTGTCTTGTACTGGTCTCCTTTGGGCTGTATGATGGAAATAAAAATAGAGTTCTTATTCCTTGCTAAGAAGTAATATAACAATGGTATCCATCTGTCTTTCAAGAAAGCACACTACGGGCTCCATTGTGTGTGTGTTTGTAAGTATCTGTCATATAACTTACTGAAGTATAACAGATGAACACCTTGGTGCTTTTTTGAATATAACAGCTAAACATGTCCCCAGGTCTTTTCCTGAAAAATGTGAACATATTTCTTTGACTATTACCACTACTCCAGCAAAGAGAAATAGCAGTAGCTCAATTCCACCAAATTAGTGGCGCATTCCAGAAGTGTTTTCTTTCCAAAGATCATGTGAAACTACTGCTCTTTATTTTCTATTTTTCTTTATTTAGCTATTTACTGCTGTTTCTTTTCCTCCCACTGTTCTTAGTGGCTGCACAGTCATTATGACCCTCATAATAATATTTATTTTTTCTCTATCTTCCCATCTGCTGAGAAAGTCATTGCCTCATAGACAACACTCTAGTAGTCCATATGGCTGTCTTTAATTAAGCACCAGTACTTGCCAAAGCACAGATCCTTAAGCTTTAACTCAAACCATTTTTCTCCCTTTCTTATGCTTACAAAAATAGCATTCGGTATAGTAACAGAATTTTTGAATATGTCATCATGTTATATTTGCTGCATGAAGCATTAAAAAAAACAACATTCCTTCCAAGAGCTCTGTGGACTAGTCAGTGGAATATAAATATTACTCATTAAATAAATTATTGTTGCATCTGAAAGAAAGTCCTCCATCCATGGTGAGATGATGGTTAGCCCACTGGTCCCCTCATTGTCACACAAAATAAATAATATCATTTCCCTTTTCAGAGTTAACTGTGCTACAGCAGTATGTATGCAATAATTTCAATGCTTACTATGGTAAGTTTCAAACAGTGTTTGCAAATCTACTTCCATTTTGACTGCAAACTATACTTTAACATTAACCATGGTTTAATGTTAATATTGGTACTAACATTGCATTGCAGTTAGTGACAGAACGACAAGGGAAATCATTTTCCGCACAGAAAGAGAGAGGGACAGAGGCTGATAGAAACAAAACAGTCTCCTATACATATGAAATCAGGAACGTTACACATTTGTCAGACCAAAAAAGCACAACATTTCCAGAAGCAACTGGCAAACATGACAATATAGGTATACCTCAATTAACAAAGTAGGTATCTTCCTGGGCATTACTTCTTTAATAGAAAATTTGGTAGTGAAGCAGGAAATAACATGGAAAACATGTAGATATGTTCTTATACCTCAAAAAACAAAAAGATTTAATCAAACTTTTTATTCAGAACTAACAATGCTTAATGACCTCTTGAAGACTTCTTTCAAAATGCATTTAGACATAATGTTTTCTTTACCCAGCTTTCACATTTCTTACAATTTCCATTTTACAAGGTGAGGCAGACTTATATGCTCTCCCGTTTTTCCAGTTTGCTGTTCATGCACACTCACTAAGGGATTCTGGAGGTAGCTGCTGTTTGTGTTGCCTGTTGTAGGCAGGCACACATTGTGGTAGGTAGATTTCAAAATAGAAAAGGCTACAGTAAAATCCCATTTGTTCCCAGCTCAAGCTTTGTTTATTGCACTATTTACTGGGTCTAGAAGCCAAGACTTATGAGGTGAGACTTAGGGAGCTAAGTATGTTTAGTCTGAAGAAGAGAAGGTTAAAAGGTGATATGATAGGTTTGCTTAAATATCTGAAGGGATGTCATATTGAGAAGGGAACAAGCTTGTTTTCTGGTGCTCCAGAGAATAGGACCCGGAACAATGGATGCAAGCTACAGGAAAAGAGATTCCACCTCAACATTTGGAGGAATTTCCTGACAGTAAGAGCTGTTCGACAGTGGAACAAACCCCTTCGGAGAGTGGTGGAATCTCCTTCCTTGGAGGTCTTTAAACAGAGGCTGTATGGCCATCTGTCAAGGATGCTTTGCTTGTGAGTTCCTGCATGGCAGGAGGCTGGACTGGATCGCCCTTGTGGCCTCTTCCAACTCTATGATTCTATGATTCTAGATATACTGCTGGAAAAATTGATAAAATTAGATAAAAGATAGATGAGTATGGAAGTATGGAAAACAACGGAAGTTAAATTTGTAAAAAGGAGTAGAAACAATGTATTCACGTGAAGAGAAAACAGAAAGATGAAAGGAAATTGAAGATATGCAGGAATAATGAAAAATGAAACAGTTTAAGGATTGACCAAGGGAAGTCACAGTGTCTTATGTTTTATGTTAGATGTATGCGACTGAATGGAATAATGTATTTGTGTTTTTATGTTTTTGTGTTATGTGTATAGGTGTTATGTTAATGTAGGTTTGATTTGGATAGAAGATTTTAGATGTATGTATTGTAAGATGTATTTATAAATAAAAAAATTAAAAAAATAGATATACTGCTGCAAACCAACACTGAAAGTGTGTATATCTCTAGACTTCTTTCACCATCCTGCCAATGCCAATGCTGCTTAAAAATTTACAGATGGATAGAGGTTGAAAAGGACATGGAAGGGTCTGGAGAGCGCATAAAGCCTTTGTTAAAATGGCTTTACTGTTAGAGGCCTTGTAACCTGAAACATATCTGTAGTTTGCTTTCTTAAGCCTAACTGTCACGGATCAAACTTCAGAATGTATGCAATAATTTTTTATGGGTAATAGTCCATATAATCTTCAAATGAATTTTAATGTTTTTAATATTTAATATTTTAACCTAACAAATTGTTTAATTGTTCTAGACAATTTTATATTTATATTTTTTATCATTTTTGTATTGTTTTTAATCTGTATTGTTTTATACTTTATATGTTGTTAGCTTCCTTAAGTCCCATAGTTGGGAGGAAGTCAGGATATAAATGAATAAAATAAATAAATAATAAGAACAAGTAGTAGTAGTAGTAGTAGTAGTCTGGGATGGAGAGAGATGTGTTGCAAGATGTTCCTCTGATCTGACAAAAATGGTCTCTTGCGGCTTTAGTCCAACCTAACTCTGGGCATCTCTACATGGGCCAAATGAAAGTCTCACTTAGTTTTCACAGTGAGCTGTCCAAATGATGTACAGGACGATTGAGGCCAAATGCAGGCCTTTTCATCACCTTAGGGCTTTAACCTGGTGGACAAATGTGATCATTTTGTTTTGATAAATGGAGTGAGTTCAAAAGGAAGAACTGTGTGTGGACAAACTTGCTTTGGGGCGTTTAGACAACCCAGTGGTCACTGTGGTCTGGGGTAACCCAAAGGTAAGCTGAATTTTGCTTAAGAGGATTACTTCTCACATGCCAGGTCCAAACGTGGTTGGGAACTGTGGCTATTTGATCCACATACTTTTAAATACATTAACATCACATATACATTTACAGTTTGCTCCTGTGCACAATGTGGTGTGTGCATGCACATTTACTGGGGTTTGCCTTCCCGGTAAGGTTAAAGCTGCATATGGTATGGGGGTGATGATATATATATATATATATTCCAAAAAGCAAACCTTTTGTCATTTTATATAAGGGGCACCATGTATTTGGTGGGACTTGAGCATCCACTGATTTTGGTATCCACAGGAGTCCTGGAACCAAACCCCTTGCCATACCTTTCTTAAGCCTAACTGTACACTTGAAAGCTGTGACGCCCTATAGCCCACATGCTGGTTTGAGATGCCAGTTAGACTGATCTAGCCTACTAAATAGCCATGATCCACTGAAAGAGACAGCTGTCTGATCAAAAAATGGGGAGCTAGCAGTCAGTAATACCAACTGTAAGATCAGTCAGTTGGTCATGCAGGCCTTGCAATTGTGTTATCCATTATAATTCTGCTTCTGTTTTTAGTTGCTTCTTGCTGAATGTGGGGGCAGGTACATGTTACTGGCCACAATGAAGTGGTGTTTCAGATTCCTACAGAAAACAAAATCTGACCGAGAAGCTTGTCAGCCGTTATGAAGGCATACACTACTTTAAAATTGAGATGGATTTTTTAGACTGCTGTGTGAAATTAACCATAAGTTTTCTGCCAGTAAGCCCATTGAGATATATTACATGAATAATTTTGCAGATCCTTTAGTTTTTTGCTATGCATCAATACCTTCCAGTGCATTTCTGATCAATTTCTTGTATGAGTTAAATGATTTTACATAGCCCAACACGACACAATACTCCAACTATGGACAAAATGTTTTTACTGTGACATTTTGTAGGCTTTACAGCTGGAGGAGCACAAGCTCCACTGGGCAAATGGGAGGATTTTAGATTAAGAGTAAATTCAACTGGTCTCCAACATGAACAAATATTACCCAAGGAATGAGCATTATTTTTTTGTGAACTTAATTAAGACTATTTGTTGAAACAGATGTGGACCAGTAAAGTGGTTGAATTTATTTTTATGTTGTATAGGTACAGCGCTATATTCTTCATATCTTTTTATACCTGGATCGTTAATTCTATCATTTTCATGCACTGCTCAATGATATTCTGACATTTTCAAAAAAAAATGTCAATGCCATTTCACCCAATATGTAAATATAATACATTTTAGATGTATTGATACAAGATTAAATTATTTCAACACCTAAATGTAACATCTAATTTTACAAGGATAATTCTCATTCTCTTTGAAGGAAAGTACTACTGGAAACTTTTGATTCAAGAAGCTGCTGTGCTGAATTATAGACTGGAAACTCTTAAAGTATTAAAACAGTGTGAGGCTGATTCATGTGAGCACTGGGCATGTCATCACTGCTAAGATGTTTCTTAAAATCATTGTGTAAGTTACTTCTGTACATGTTGTATATGTGTTGCAAACATTGCGCTCTCTCTCTCTCTCTCTGTGTGTGTGTGTGTAGAACATATCACCACATACCAACCATCTCAAGGTTTCTTCCTTTGGACCTTATGATCTCCTGCACAAACATGCAGAGAAATGGGCTGTGCGTGGAGATTATTGACATGCTAAAAGCATTATATTGAGCAATACAGTATTTCCACCAAGTTATTCATAATCAGCAGGAGGTTGATGCAGATGGCAATTATCTGCCAATATTCAGCAGCCATTATGCATCCAGTAATTGTGTGGATTTGTCTCCTTCTAGGAATGGATTCATGAAGTGAAGTTTCATTGTGCTAAGCAATTTATGAACAAATTAAAATCTTGTGTCCTATATGTGTCAGCATCAAGACAAAAGCAATCATTTGAGCATGCAGAGTATCCAGATCGGGGTGGGCAACATGCAACCTTTTGCCCCACAATTTCCCCACTACTAAATTGTTGAATTCAGCAACAAAAAGCTCTGCATTATTTACTTATTTATTTATGCAAAAACAATGTGTACAGGGAGCATGCACCTTGTTTTGGAGGGAAATTGCACTCACAAGATCTCTTCAGGAAATGTAATCATATTGTAAAATAAGATGTGTGCTCCATGTGTAGCTGGTTTAGAATGAAAACTGGTTTTTGTTTTCACCAGAGTGGAAGGAGGGGAATGACCCACTGTAGAATTCGGGGGGTAAAATGACCCATTCTGTTCACCAATACTGCTCACACCAATGTATACATGTATGTTAATCTGACTAAGACCCCTATCTAGCACTATAGAAATGTTTATTTTGAGGTACTTCAGTGCTAAAATTGGAAGCACTGGAGTTACATATTTCTGATTCCAGGAGGATATGTTATCTATTCCCATCCAGCAAGTCTGTTTTCAACTTGTACTAATCAGGGTTTCAGCCTTTGGAAAGTGTGCACTGTTGAGTGCCTGATCTTCTTATGGTAGAAGAAAGCATAAACATGCTCTTTAATAATACTATTGTAATGAAATTGGTGTGCATGCCTCATGTGCATGCCCCTGTACATAGCCTTTAGTGGAAACTGTGTATCTGAAATAAGGTATTCCAGACTAAAGACCTTATCACACATACTTTTGCTCCCAATCTGGGCACGGGCAGAGGATGCATGTGGCCGAGTGCAAACGCATTTTATTGCATGCCACACTGTCCTCAAGGTGGCCCCATGCCATTGCCCAGCGCTAAGTTGTCCCCAATCAGGGCTCAGCTGCATGATTTTGCTCCACTGGAAAGCTTCTGCCTTTCAAAATTCATGTGCCTGACCCTTGATCGGGGATGACTTAGTGCCAGGCGATGGCATGGGGTCCTCTTGAGGACAGTGCTGCATGCAATAAAATGCATTTTCACTTGGCCACACGCGTCCCCTGCCCATGCCCAGAGCAGGAGCAAAAGTGTGTATGATAAGGTCCTAACACGGCTATGGAGATTATCGCATTTACTTTTTTGCCCAATCCGGGCACAGGACGGGATCAGGCTGGAACAGGAGGAAATGGGTGTTATTGCACACAAAATTGCTGCTGCACTGCCAGCTGACCACCACCCATTCCTGAGCCGGTTGATTTTGAAGGATGGAAAGCTTCTATACTGCCAAAATCAGTGGGAGAAGCACAGCTCTGGGACAGGCGGCAGTTGGCTGGCAGCGCAAAAGCAGCCTTTTCATGTGCAATAACACTTGTTTTCCCCCATCGCAGCCCAATCCTGTCCCGAGCCCAGATCAGGCAAAAAATGTGCATGTGATAATCTCCCTAGTCTCTGAAGTAAAGAAGTGTCACTTATTGTTTAAAGAATTTTTGTTACTGTGGCCTACAACTCCCAGAACCCCTCAGCCAGTCCAATTAACATGTATGCTGGTTGGTGATTCTGGAAGTTAAAATCCAACATGTAACTCTTCCATAATAGATCCTAGTAATTTGGGCATCTTCACTATAGGTTAAAGGTGAGAAATGTGCATTCCTCCAGATCTTATTGGACATCAACTTCCACATTCTTCACCATTGGCTATGCTAACCAGGGCTGTTTTACTCCTGGTGTTCATGCACAGACTTCTTGGATAGTTTATTTTCAATGGAAAATTATATTCACAAGATTTAGATGCAAGCTTAGAGTTTTGTTCTGGAAGCCACAGATTTTCATGCAGATTTTCTAGATGTTGCCAGCACTTAAGAACTAGGTGGGTTTACATGCTGCAGCTTCTTATCCCAACGATAACTACAGCTATATAACTCTTCAAAGAAACACAAAGCCAGAAGAAAATGAAATCCCTGCAGGATGTGACTGTCTGAAGCTTTGCAGACAATTTGCTTCATGTTATTATGTGTACTGTCCTGCAGAGGAAGACATGAAGAAGCTCAGAGAAAAGCTGTAAACATCAGGAGATGACAATGAAATATGTATCTAGCTGTGAGTGAGCACCTCTGATGTCAATTCAGTTTCTGTTTCCAAAGAACTGGAATACAGTTTTACAGTTTTCCAAATTGAGGCCTTTCCTTTCTCCCCCTGCCCCCACCATCTGAGCTTCATCCCACTCATACCATCTCCAGCATTTTAAAAGGATGTAGGTGAACACCTCGGCTCGTTTCTTCCAAAATGGGGGTTAAACAGAGACCCTGGTGTGACTCACACCCCTTTTATAACCACTGTATTTTCCTGCGTGACAGCACCCTGGGCTTCCTTTCCCCATTGCTGTCCCCAAACTAAAACAGACCCTTTTAAAAATCTCTATTAAAAGGGGCTTTGTAATGGTAACGTGGATGTAATTCAAAATGTAGACACGCTTTTTCCGAAACAAGATCAAAACTTTATTGTAGAGATGTTTGTAACAAAAGTTACTTGAATGAATATAAATTAATAATTGGACTGGAGTTTGTAGATATATTCCAATTGCGCTGTCTCTCTTCCCAGTCCTCCTTTGTTTTTGTTTTGTTCAACAACTGCTGTTCTAAGGTCCAAGATTGAATGCTCAGGAATACTGAAGTGTTCTGTAACTGGTTTTGTGTATTCTCATTCCAGTTCCCACTGGGTGACCTTGGGCAAGTCACACACTCTCAGCCTCAGGAATGCAAAGACAAAAAATGCCTTCTGAGCAAGTGTTGCCAAGAAAACCTCATGACAGGGTTGCCTTAGAGTCACCATAAATCTTAAATGCACACAACAACAACAACCCTGCTTCACATATAGAAGCTGATTGGACTATCAGTTGACTACTGCAATAACATCTTCAACTACAACTGAGAATAACATGCAAATGTAGGGATGGGAACATGCTGTGTGGCATATGGAGCACTCTCCTCCAAGGAAAACGGCTCAGGAAGAACAGCTTGGGAGTGTTGTTGCCTCCTGACATTTGTTGACTAAGGCATGTGCTTCATTCTGCGGAATCATAGAAGTGGCTCTACTACTGTTCTATATCATGGGCTTAAGCAACTCATGTGTGTATAAGTATGTGGTGTGGCTGTAATAGGGGTGGGATCAAAATGGCTTTTATGGTGGTGGCCAGTGATAGTGGGTAGATTTGTCACCTTGTGTTTTGGTTTCTTTAATAACCTCAGAAGTGAATGTGATTGCTCATTGTTTCCAAAAAGCTGCTGTAGAATTTGTTACATTAAGATTTCCTAATCTTAGGTTATGTTAAAACAGAGAGCAATTTTTAAAATCACTTAATTAAATTTCTTTAAATCAAGGTCCTGGGATTTTCTCTCTCTCTCATAGTATATTTTTATCTCTGGCACATAGTTTGGACCAAGCAAGGCTGTTCACATGCAATTAAGAAGGCAAGAGCTAAAGCCAGCTTTAAAAAGGGATTTCAGGTGGTTAATACATAATGATTAGACAGAAGCTTTATGCTAAATATTATCTTTGATTTTTTTAAAAGCAATTAAAGCTAAAGCTGTTCAACCTAAGCCTACAGAGATCCATACTACTAAAAAGAAATTAGTGTGGTGTTCCTGCAGGGATGTCTACCTGTCCATGTGTTGCTTTGTTCAAAAGACAAAACCGTCTGTTCTTTGATTTGGTCTCTCTTTTTTGTGTGTGTTCAGAGTTCAAAGGTGAAGGAACAGGACAAGACATCTGAAACGTTATACTGTATGGATTACTTTTTGCTTTCAAACAACATATAGTGTTCCCTGATATGAATAGCTTTGCCATGGCTGCAAGTTTCATTTACATATTCAAAAGGGAATTTAACTGGCAAGAAAATCTACAGTTGGACATGGACAATACCAACACCAAAAAAAGCCACAAGACTGGTCGAGTTCTCCAGTCTCTCACATTGGCAATTGCACATTTAGGATTGAGTTTAAACATAGATGGCAACAACATTTGGACTGATTTCAGACATGCTTTTTCTTTCCTCTAGCATATATATTTTTACAGGGGTTGCAACTGTATTGCCTCTTGTTCTGAAAATAGCAACTTGATTTGATGACTGCAACATTACCTTGTCACTGGGTTAGAAGATAGTACAGAATATTTATTTCATGAAATTCTAGTATTTTAAAATGTAAAATGTAAGGTCATAGTACTACTTCATTGTTTTAACAGTTGTTCTTACCACCTGGGCTATTTCTTTATCAGTGCTTCTAACAAACTACAACCCCCAGGACAACAATTAACTAGCAATACTGTATCCAAGGAGTAGGAAACCCATGGATCTCAGGCTGCCTGCAATCTCTAGCCCATTTTTGTGGGTCACTTCTGACATTCTGCTGATATTTATTTAAGAAGAACTGATACTACTGGAAGTCTCCAGGAATGGCAGTTCTCCTATAAAGGGAGGTTCAGGGGCCTGCCCCCCTTTTTTCAGTGTGTGTGGGTCATTTTCTGATCCCCCCTCCCAAAAGACTTAAACAATAACTTCTGTTTTTGGGGGGTATATGCTTAAAATCACATTTTGGGAGGAAGTGCTGCCTATGACATGTCTCTGGGCAGCAAAATAGGTTCCTGGACCTTTAAAGTAGGGTTGCCAGAGAGAAAACTAAAAAGGGCTCTGTAATTTTAATGGTTATGTAGAAGAGGGAATTTCAGCAGGAGATGCTTATTACCTGGTTGTATAACATGCAGCATTTGCTGAAATTCCCTCATCTGCATAGTCATTAAAGGTAGGGGAGCTCTTTCCAGTTTTCATTCAGGCAACCTTACACCCTGGTTTTACACCATTACCTATAAGTCCAATTGAACTCAGTGAAACATACATCTGAGTAAGCATGTTTAGGACTGTACAGTGTTGTGAAAAAAGATGATATGAATTTGCAGTGTAAAGTAGTCTTGGGAGTATCTGAATCTCTGATGTGTAGTCTCATTTCCAGGCTACAGCAAAGTGAATTTGGAAATGCAAAAAGACAGCTAGGTCTGAGGAAAGTTTGATGGTTTCCATAGTAACTTATGCACAATGTGTATCTATGTGCAGCAGCCTCTCCTGAAGTGTGTAACCGCCATGATAAAGGGAGCAACACTATAACTGCAAGAACAGGGAGCCTTTGCCAAGAACATTGTTGGTTGTGGGGAATGACTTTGCCTGTTTTGATAATTAAAGGAGTTACTACTTTTTAAATTGGCTCTAGTCAAGGCATGTGCCAGTTTGTATAAGCTTATTGTAAAAGGAGATGTTTGATTGCTGACATTGATTTTATTGTTTTGTATGCTCTTTTTGACCTAGCCATTGGTCATGTGAAACATTGAGAATTATTATTATATTCCATGATAGGTTTACCTTTGGGTCACCATAGGCTGCAAATGATTTGAAGAGGCACAACAAAACAACAAATATTTTAGTTAGGACTATGTTGGCAGCTCAGATTGTGGATTACTTTTATTGTCTATGTTGAGCTGGGTGTTTTTGTTTTTACTTTTTTGCTTGAAAATTTCTCCTTTCACTTCCATTGTGATCACCTATGATTGTAAAAAATAAAATTGGACTTGAATTTGATGAAATGTGGTGAAACAGAAGCTTTCTTCCTCTTAGGTATAAACTAAAAGCACTTATGTTGAGGTTGGGAAAGTGGTGTTTTGTCTTGTCATTGTTGTCTGGTAATCGCTTAAGGGTCTTTCAAATCTGTCCCAATGCTTGCCCACTGTTTAGACAAAAAACAGATAGTGAATGTTCCAGTTGGGACAGAGAACCTCAGGAACAGGGAAATAATTAAAAGCAATATAAGGTTCATTTTAAACATGTTACTAACAATACACATCTATGATTAATGTCATGCATCAAGTCCTTTTTAAAAATGCATTGCGTCAGTTACCATTTCTTGCTCTGGTTAACTGTAAGCCACACTGTAAGTTTAATTATACAAATGTTAAACGGAAGTCTGTTAGTAGTCATTATGCATACTGCAGTCTAGCTAAATGATGTATCAGTTACCACAAGTGGATCTAAATTTGAAATGTGTGTGTGCATTTAATTTATACCCCATCTTTCTCCTGGGCTTTAGGCATGAGGCCCAAAGTGGCTTACAGTAATTTAAAACAGATAGCTAAATTTTTATTTTACAAAAGTTTTTTTTAAATTAAAAATTCTATTCAATAAAGTACATACCAGTAGTTAAAACAGTTTAACACCTACTTAAATGTAATTTAAAAGATAAATGAATTAAAAATATAATTTAAAAAGGTCTTTCCCTGTTGGTGGAATGAAAGCAGAGATAAAGCGAACTGGATGTCCCAGAGAAAGAAGCCTGGGAGCAATCATCGAGAAAGCTCTGTGTTCTCACCCAACATGTCTATGATGTTATTATTATTATTATTATTAAACTTTATTTCTATAGCGCTGTAATTATACACAGCGCTGTACAAAGTTGGTAAAATTAGGAGTAGATAAAAGCCTGCCCAAGGCGTACATTCTAAGATAATAACAATTAAAAGAGGAATAGATAAAATTACCATCTAGAAAGGAAAAAACAGATTAAAAACATCAAATATCAAACAATGTTGGTGTGACTAGAAGAAAGCCTTTCCTTGAAAGTCTTAAAACTCAGGACAGCTCATTTAAGGAGATAAAATCTTTTAGATAGTTTTGGCTCAGGCCATGTCAGCTTTAAAGGTCTATCCAGAAATAAACTGGTAACCAATCTAGCTGTGTCAAAGGGCTGCTCAACAGCTTGTCTACAGCATTTCTGAACAGTTTCCAAAAGCAGCCCCAAGTAGAATGTGTTATAGTAATCCAAGTGGATTGTGATAATAACACTTGTTTAAGCTTTATTTCCTCACAGGATTTTCCAGAGAGTTTTTGAAATTGTCAATAGTTCCTCATTAAATATTGAAGTACCTCAGATAGTCTCTGCTGTTCCCACACTACGACTTGACAAAATGATGGCTATTTCTCCTGAAAGTGCTGATGGTGAGATAAGCCTGGAAGGAATTACATTTTATAGAAATCTCAGCATTACTTCTACCCCTTGGCTGTAATGTAGTTGTGTGTCGGTTGTTTGTCATAGGTCCCTGACAGGGCTCAGCTTCACATATAAGAAATGTTTCTTATAT
Source organism: Sceloporus undulatus (assembly GCF_019175285.1). NCBI lineage: Eukaryota > Metazoa > Chordata > Lepidosauria > Squamata > Phrynosomatidae > Sceloporus > Sceloporus undulatus. Next base: position 97,435,986 of record NC_056522.1, read on the forward strand.
TTGAGGCAATAATTAATATGCCCACGTAGTCTTCATGTAGCAGAAAGGTAAAGATGAGTAAGGTGTGGCTTTTTGAAAGTGTGTGGCACTAGCTGATTGATTTTAAGTAGCGTTCAGGTTGATTTTCAGCCACAGTCTTTCTTTCTATTTGCAAATTTCAGCACTAAAGGAAAAGGGGAAATTATTTTTGCAAATAATTTTATGAAAACAGCCGAACCTTTAGTTTTGTTACCTCACTGATCATTGCAATAGTATCACAGCCTAAATCCAATTACTAGTCCCAGTTAAAATATGTTAATTGAATCAATGGGATTTATATAAGTGCTAAATTATTATTCAGCAATTGATTCAGTGGGTTTACTCTTGTTTGATCTAGTGATTGAATTTAGGTCAGCTACAGGCAACCTATGGCCCTCCAGATGCTGTCAGACTGCAACTCCCAGCATTTCTCACATTTGGCTATGCTGCTAGAGCAAGGGTTGATGGGAACTGCAGTCCATCAATATATACAGGGCCTCAGTCCACTGCACACACACACCCCACCCGATGTGTAGGCTTTGTTTATTCTGGCTACAATTTCCCCTTATTACAGGAAGAAAAAGACACTGATAAAGAGCTAATTATCTGAAAACTCCAAACCTACCAAAGATCTGCCTCCAGAAAAACTTGTCATGTTATCTCACAAAAATTAATATATCTACTGACACTTCAGAACATGTTCTTAACAAGGAAGAAATAACATACAGAAGCTGAGAAATAACATACAGAAGCTTAATTCTCTACTGTCCCAGTTTTTCAGCTACTTTCCCTCTCCTCCTCCCATTTTCCTCAGCTTGTTTCAAGTGCTGCAAAGTGAGTTCAAAATGAAAAAGTAGTTTGCAATCATTTAATGTAGGCAGTGGAGAAGATGGGAGAGGGCAGAATCTTACCCTTCCCAGTAGGCTTGAACAAAAACAAATTGCTAAAGCCTTTCTTAGCTTGATTTTTCTTCCTCATTAGTAACTGTTTTGTCATCTTGACCACACTCTGAATCGCTTGGCTACACATGTCCCAGTTTTCATCTGTGAAATGCTGGAAGGTATGCCCACACAGTGTATGACATTTCTGATACCATAATGTGTCATTGCAGGGAGAGGTTGTGGTCCCAGCTGACACTGGTGTAGTTGACACAATGTAATAATGCAGGAATGTGGAATGTGGAGGGCCAAAAGTTCCCCACAGGTACAATAATGAATCTGGGCCAGTTCGTACTATTCTGTTGAGTGCTCTGAATGAATGATAGCAATTTTGAATGTGAAGGCTGATGTCAAGAAGCAATTAATCTAAGAGGCTAGTTCTGATCATCCAGATGTTTTCTAGAATGCAGATCCCAGAAACTGTCGCCAGTGGTTGGACACGCAAGGGACTATAGGAAATTATAGGCCAGAAAACAGAGAATTATAGGTCAGAAAATATTCTAAGTTACAACTGCCCATCCCTGAGCTAAGCCAGAGGTACTGGCAATACAGAAGCACTTTCAAAGGGATCTTGTTGGTAGAGTGAGAGAGAACTTTCTGTTAATTAATTATAGTATTGGAAGTCTACGTTATAAGGTTGTAACCCATTTTTTTGGTTGTTGTGGAGGCTGGAACACTTTACCAAGTGTGATCAAATGACCAAAATCCCTTTACAACCCACCTTTTAAGTGATATAGTTCCCCAACATAACAGTTTCAATGGCGAGTGGGGAGCAAATCAGTGTAAATACATCCTACTAATTTCCTGTAACTAGACATGATGCAACAGGCAGGATCTTCTAGGGCCCCAGACAGACATGCCCTGCAGATTATATCCTTGCAGCAGGAAGTTAGCTACAGGAAGTTAGTGCCTAGTACTTGGATGGGAGACTGCCAACAACTTCCAGGTGATGTAACTACAACTTCTGTTAGGAATCAAGTCCCCCCCCCCCCCCCCCCCCCCCCCAAATTATTAACTTTGAAAAACTGCAATACCTAATCAGATATACTTTTGTATTGTTTTTTATTTCAAGCTGAGGCATTTTATCCACCATATAAAACTTGTAATCGATTTATAACTCTCAACACCTATCCTTTTACATTAAAATAATAATAAATAATTCATGCTTTCTCTGCTTTGCTAAATTCCTCCAAACAAAGGTTCATAAGTTGTATGAACAGTTTTAAAGCTCAGAAATAAGACCTCCTATATTCAGCGAGGCTTACTTTGAGGCAGTGGTATAATGGGAAAATCTGACCTATAGGCTCTTGCTGGAGAGCAACAGCCCATGGACAGTGCAAAAGTCCAGATGGCTGTTCTGAACTAAATTCCTAGGAGCATGCATCTCTACTGGGAACAGTACTTTTATAAACAGTACTTTAAATTATGTCAAAGATAGCTCATAATAATACATGGCCACTGGGAAATGTGTGAGATAGGGTACATCTACGTGATAAAAATAATGCAGTTTGACACTGCTTAAATGAGATAGTGCCATCCTATCGCATAATTGTCGCTTACTATCTGATGTTCTGTTGTTGGCTGTTTATCGATCCATTTCCTGTATTGCTATGTACTGTATATTGTCGCGGCAGAGAGAGACGCAGAGACAGGAATGGGGGTGCAAAGCTTCTCCTGCTGGCCAGGTCTTGGCCAGCTCCTTTTATTGACATCAGGGTTACATCAGGTTTTACATTATCTCATTGTACATCAGAAGGCAATTTGCGGAATCAGGGACCAATGTGTACTCAGGAGATTTCTAATTAGCAAAGGGGAGCAAGATGTGTACACTGTCTCAGCCGAATCAACATGGGCTTATCCAATCACGGATAAAGCATTGTCTACCAGAAGGCAAGTCATAAGCCTATGGTCTGCCAGTAGGGTTATCACATTTCAATCTTGGTAAACATTGCTATCCTGGGAGGGGTCGCATCCTCTGGGCTTCCCAGGGAATGCCACATCTCCCTCTTTTTTGTTTTTTATGAGCTGGTGTACATATCTTGCGACCAGCTGCTTTTCCGTGGTTGTCATTGTCCTTTGTGAAAGCCTAGAACACAAAGTAGGAATACATTGGATGAAACGGCAAGATAGGATCATAACACAAAAATGATAATGCTATATACAAGAAGTCTTTTCAGCCAATGAAAGTCAGGCAAATAGTAAATCAATCAGCTTCATAATCCAGAATATTGGGTTCTCAGACTCTGTTCTCGACTGGTTTAGATCTTACTTGTCTGGCAGATCTTTTGCAGTAGTTGCAGGGGGTCTGACTTCTTCTCCTGTTCCCTTATCTGTTGGAGTTCCCCAGGGCTCTGTTCTGGGTCCCCTTCTGTTTTCTCTCTACACACTGTCCTTAGGAAAACTCATTAGCTCTTTTGGCTTTTCCTACCATCTGTATGCCGATGACACCCAGCTGTATCTTTCTGCCTCTGACCTTTCTCCAAGGCTTGAACAGCAAGTCTCATCTTGCCTTACAGCTGTCTCACAGTGGATGCGCCATCGGCGTTTGAAGCTCAACATGTCCAAGACGGAGCTTCTTGTCTTTCCTCCTAAGCCCAACCTTCAACACTCCTTTTCTGTCTCTGTGGACAACATTTCCATTCAACCAGTCCAGCAAGCCCGCAGTCTTGGCTTTATCTTTGACTCTTCTCTGTCGTGTATCCCTCAGATCCAGACCACAGCCAAGGCTTGTAGATTCCTTTTGTACAATATTGCCAAAATCCGACCATATCTCACTGCCTCTACTGCCAAGATCCTGGTCCATGCCCTAGTGATCTCACGACTGGATTACTGTAATGTCCTCCTGGCTGGGCTTCCTTTTTCTCACCTCCGTCCTTTAATCTCTGTCCAGCATTCAGCTGCACGCATTATCACTTCCACCCACCGCTCTGACCACATCTCTCCTGTGTTGGCATCCCTTCACTGGCTCCCTCTCCCTTTCCGCATTCAGTATAAGCTCCTGCTGTCGACATTCAAAGCCCTCCATGGACTGGCCCCTCCTTACTTATCAGACCTTCTTTCTCCTCACCTTCCCACCAGGGCCCTCCGTTCTGGTAGTCAAGGTCTGCTGTCTCAGCCCAGGATTTCCTCTGCCCCATCCCGGATTCGCCCCTTTTCACTTGCTGCCCCTCACTCCTGGAACCTTCTTCCTCCACAAGCAAGAGCCATCACTTCTTTAACCAGCTTCAAAACGGAGCTGAAAACCATCCTATTCAGAGAAGCCTTCCCAGGCATCGCATAATTGTCGCTTACTATCTGATGTTCTGTTGTTGGCTGTTTATCGATCCATTTCCTGTATTCCTATGTACTGTATATGTATTATCCTACTTGTGATTATGTATTTTCCCTGGATAATGATTAACCATCCATTATGAAGCCTTGCCCTCCCTCCAGTCCATCTGCCTTGGTCCAGGCCTCGGAGGTTGAGAGGAACTGCTGGACCTCTTACCCTTTCCCGTCACCACTCCCTTCTCCTTCTGTATCATGTCTTTTTTAGATTGTAAGCCTGAGGGCAGGGAACCGTCTAACTAAAAAGATTGCATGTACAGCGCTGTGTAAATTTACAGCGCTTCATAAATAAAGGTTAATAATAATAATAATAATAATGTTCTGGTGGACCTGAGTCAGGTAAGTCGTGTAGCTCTTCAATCAAATTATTAATGGAACAAGAGTTATCTGACAATTTGAAACAACACATATCTTGACGTCTTCACACAGCAAAAGTATTCAGCTGGGCTATGGAGGTATATTGTAGTCAGAAGTGAGTGTTACTGGTCTTTGAACCCTGGAAACGTCCAAGATAAAAGGGTGTTGGAGAACAGGAACAAGCCTACTCAGACAGCACTGTGTGCCATCAGACACATTGGCAGGTATACAATTATAAGTTTGACAGTTACAATTAAAAGACTATCCAGGTGGCAACAAAACATGGATATATATAAATGAAATCTCTTTTCCCAAACATTTTGATCTCCCCTTTGATACCACTGGTCTGAAGGGGCTCCACTGGTCAAACATAATAAACCAAGTACAACAGTTAACATAGAATTATGGGTTAATACAGCACATATTTTTGATTTCTTCACATAGCAAAAGTAAATAGTCTATGGCCGCTCCATTGTCCAGAGTGGCATTTCTAAGTTCATGTTGTTCATCGTTTAGCATCATGTGAAATTGTTGATTGGATTGAAATATTAGGTTCTGAAGGCCTTGATGCCGTGTGCAGGTTTAAGATACTTGGCTGATGTCCACACTGTGCCTATTGGGGTTGACACTACTGCACAACCTCTTCCCCAAATGACGGGGTTTGCTGGTCCTTTCCGCTGTCTCTGGCAACTGTCAATATCACACCAAGGGTCACAGCAGCAGGGAAAATGAAGAAAATGTTTCTGTGTTGGAAATAAATAATCAGACAGTGCAATTAAATTATTCCAGGCAAATAAAATACAACAGATATGACCCGGTTCACAACCTTTTTGTGTTGATTGGGGGGGTGCACCTTTTTGTGTTGATTGGGGGGGTGCATTCCCCCTTTTTTGTTTTTATAGAAGAAAGCTATTGGGGTCATTAAAGAGGAGAAAGAGGGGATTTTATGTCCCTTCAACTTCTGGGCATAGGCAAAATTCAAGAAAGAAATTTGGGATATTTGCACCATTTTAATTGAGAAGGTGTACCACCTCTGAGATTGAAAGGAAAAGGTAAGGCATGTGCCTTTTACTTTGAGGACTGGAGAGCTCAGAAAAGACAGATGGCATTGCGAACAAACTGAACTTGCATAGTTTCCTGAGCATGTGAAGAGTATAAAAAGACAGAAGCAGAGGAAGCAACACCTTAGACGAGACAAAGGACAATAGTGAGGCTGTAGCAAAAATGAGGAAATCTATTTTAGCAAATCCTTTTCTGCAAGCAGACCTATGGAGTACAGGATTAAACTCAAAAACAAAAAGGACGAGGCAGAGGAGAAGGAGGGGTTCTCCCCCCCCAGTAATCCCACTATAGCTAACCTAGATGAAGAGTAAGAGAGACAGATAGACTGTGTTGGTAAGAGAAGCTCTCTCTCTAGGAAACAATGTATAAAAGAAGGAAGCAAAACAACACAAATGGAGGAAGAGTACAAGATATTCAGACTTATGGGTTGCAAAAGTGTAGCACAAATCCAAACACATTAAGAGACAGACAAATGAACAATTTCCAGGTGCAAGAGGACTAGAATCTGTTTCTAAACATGTACCACAATTTAGGTAGATGGGATGTGTAGTCCTTTAGCCATGAGAATATAAAGCAACTTAGACAAAACATTTTTTCCCACTTTAGCCAAAACAGTTTTTATAGATAGACTATGCTGACCAAGGTGAGGCTCAACAGCAAGGAATAAGACATTCGAGGACAGGAATTAATCCCTATTGAAAACCCAATGCAGCAAAGACCCTTGGACTAAAGGAAGGGAGCTGTCTTCAGATTTGCAAATCACAAACAGCCAAACAAACAAGCAAATTAACAAATACAAACAACAGTTAATAGGATCTACAACACCCATTCTGGCCTCTAGCTGTTGCAATTCTCCAGCCAAGCCTGGGCAAATCAAACACATAAAGGAGACAGAGGGCAAGGCAAGCTGACTACTAGAAGAATGAGACATAGTTTTCCAAGCACACTCTAAGTACTAGTTTTATTCCATAGAATGGTATGTTCTCTCTGTCTGTAAGATTTATGCATCCAAAGAGAATTTCAATTATGTTTTATCACAACCAAAAACGCAAAATTAACATAGGTTTGAGTGGGGAGAAAACCTAGAAACTCCTGTCCCTTTACAATTTCTACAATTAAATAGGAGAGAACAAACTAAAGGCATATAGAATCCTCTGAAAACAGAATGTAGAGACAAAAGTTGAGACAGTGTCACTCTGCCTGAGCACATGTAGAGTGCCAGCAACAGAAAATAGTGAGACATTTCTCAATCTCAATTTTGTAAAGCAGGAACTCAATTTGGAATTTCCTATTGAATGATCTTATCCACTTGCCTCATGGGCACAAAGGAAAATGCAGAAATACAAAAAACACAGACTACTGAATAAACTGGACTTACTGAGGGGAAGGAAAATTTCCTGTCTTTTAAGATCCCAACACTTACAAAAGTTCTCTGCAATGTTTAAAATGCCTGTAGGGTTTTGTGTTTCTCAAAGAGCAGTTTCTATGATTCCCTTCCAAGAACTACCTTCTGAGGTCTTTGTTCTGGGAGCTGAGGCTGAAACAGTGTGCCTGACCTCTTGGTCAAGGAGCTGGGTTGAAGCTGAGATGGTGTCATCCATTTTCACTGTTCTTCCCAGGGAGCTGGGCTTTTGCTTCTTCCAGGAAACACATCTCCCAGTGCCACTCCAATCTGACCAACGGGAATGGGAAATATGACCTCTGAGGTTCCCTTTCTCTGGCATGTCTGGCTGGAAAGGTTTCCAAAGCTTGGGGTTTTGTGGTTGAACCCATGCCCTGTTTTCTGGGGGTTTGACCCTCTTGGCCTCGGAGTGCTTATTTGGGGTATGGTTCTGATCTCTCTGTTTGTAGACTGTAGTCCGAACAGTAGCAGAGGTGTCTCCAAAAGAAAGTGAGACATTTTTCTTTCCGTTTGGGCAAGGGGGGCTTGCTTTCCTGAGATTTACAGAGCAACTAGTAATATAGGGGCTCTTGGAATGGAGTCCCTTGGGGGTCTCTGGCAATTTCTGCTTGCTATGGTGAGGCAGGCCTTCGGGTGTTTCCATCTCTCTTTGGGGAATGATGAGGGAAGGCTGAGTAGGGCTTTTAGATGGACCTAAAAAGCGTTTTTTAAGGGAATTTTCCCTAGCTTTCTTCTTTGGGGCTCGGGACTTTTCTTGTCTCTGTGCTATCATCAGATGAAATTTTGAAGAGAGCTGCCTTAGGTGCTGGGAAAAGGTTTCCCAACCTGCAAATAGCTCTGACTCTTTGATTTGGTGTCCCAGAGACTCCTTGCTCTTGGGATGAAGTCCTCTATATATTTCACCCATGAACTCTTTATTCATAGCTTTGGAGGGGAAAGCTATTCTTGCAAGCAACATTTTTCTAGCCATGTATGTTTCTGGACCCTCATTTGTTTTTTGCTCTTGTGCATAGTATAAATCCTCGGCCAGTTGTCCTGGCCACAATAGGCTCAAGATATGTCCCATCCAGGAGGTTTCGACACATCACTGCTGCTTCCAGGTTGTCTCTGTCCACAGAGGACATGCACAGCCTAGCCAACTGTGTCAGATGAAATCCTGCAGCATATGGATAACTATTTGCAGCCCGAATCATCCATTTTATGCTCGTTTCCTGATTTAAGGGACCTAACAAGTCTGCCATTATACATGCTTCTGCGATGGAGAAATGGGTTTGTTCTTGATTTGATGTTATTTCCCATTTTTGAACCTTGGCTGCCAAAATGGAATTTTCCTCCTTGAGGAGGTTGACTTGGGCTATCAATTCTTTAATCTCTTTCTTCATTTTATTGGGGAAAGCCCTAGCAATTTTGGGAGCTTATCTGAGTCTTATCCTCCAGTGGGAGGATGAAGGGCAGAAAAGCTGAGAAAACTTACTGTTCCTTTCCTTGGAAGAATGTCCTCCAAGTCTGTCGTGAAGCTGTAAAGCCTCTTAGACGTGATTGGCTTAGGGTTTAGACCCAATTTTTAGCCGAAATTGGTGGATACCTTAAAAGGTTTGTCCAATGAAGAGTCTGGGTTAAAACCACTTGCTCCAAACCAAATTAGCCAAGACCTTTAGAGATTTATTGGCATTCCCTCCACCTTTCAACTCAGGTAGAATTTAAAGCCAGGCCACTTCTAGTGTTCTGACTTTAGGATTTTTCTTTGCTTCAGCTATTCCTGCTTCTATCGCTCCCAGCCGGGGCCTTACAGGCGATAAGGGAGGAGCAACCACTGGAATGGGGTAACCAGGTGGATCTCCTGGAAGAGCTAATGTGGCTGGAGGAGCAGAGGGCTGTGGGCAGGATTTGGGGGCCGTGGATTGGCTTAGCCGTCCCACGGCCGAGTTTACCACCTGCCAGGCAATCAAATGGGGTGCCGCGGCACAAGGCTCAGCCTTAAGATGATTGCCTATCTTCTCCCATTCCTCCGCAGAGAGTCTTCCCCTCTCTGGGTACCAGGGACACTGGCATGAGATCTCTGCGACTAAATTTTTAATGTCTCTCCAGGTGATTTGTTTATCCCCTGACAACCGCTTAACTATAACTCCCTAGCGTGAGACCTTTGCTTGGCGGTCAACGTTCCTCCCATACTCACGGGATCCTTTGAGGATGTGCGCGCAGACTATTCCAGTCGAGTGAGCTGGGCCAAAGCCACCTTCTCCGTATCACGTCGGGGTCACCAGCTGTCGCGGCAGAGAGAGACGCAGAGACAGGAATGGGGGTGCAAAGCTTCTCCTGCTGGCCAGGTCTTGGCCAGCTCCTTTTATTGACATCAGGGTTACATCAGGTTTTACATTATCTCATTGTACATCAGAAGGCAATTTGCGGAATCAGGGACCAATGTGTACTCAGGAGATTTCTAATTAGCAAAGGGGAGCAAGATGTGTACACTGTCTCAGCCGAATCAACATGGGCTTATCCAATCACGGATAAAGCATTGTCTACCAGAAGGCAAGTCATAAGCCTATGGTCTGCCAGTAGGGTTATCACATTTCAATCTTGGTAAACATTGCTATCCTGGGAGGGGTCGCATCCTCTGGGCTTCCCAGGGAATGCCACAGTATATGTATTATCCTACTTGAGAGTATATATTTTCCCTGGATAATGATTAACCTTCCATTTTGAAGCCAAGCCCTCCCTTCAGTCCATCTGCCTTGGTCCAGGCTTCGGAGGTAGAGAGGAACTGCTGGACCTCTTACCCTTTCCCGTCACCACTCCCTTCTCCTTCTGTATCATGTCTTTTTAGATTGTAAGCCTGAGGGCAGGGAACCGTCTAACTAAAAAGATTGCATGTACAGCGCTGTGTAAATTTACAGCGCTTCATAAATAAAGGTTAATAATAATAATAATAATATAGAATCATGTGATTGTTGTTTTATGAGATCTTTAGCCTTCTCTGTCGAAGAGTGCTGGTGCCTCACAAAACTAGAAATCCCAGGATTCTGTAGGATGGAACCATAGCTGTTAAAGTGGTATCAAATTGCATTATTTCTACAGTGTAGATGCCCCCATGGCGGTGTATCTTACAAACATATTAATTAGCACCCCAAAGTAGAAGATGGGCAACATCTAATCCCACATCACCATTACCCCTCAATATTTAGTAGAGAAACAAAACAGGTTTAGGCTTTTTTTTTGCAAAAAACATATGAAATAAATTTACACTACTTACAAATACTAAAGGTTTCATAATACTTTGTGGTGAGAGGCTCTTTAACATGTACTCTTCAAACATAGAGGAAAGAGAGGCGAACAGATTACTAAATTAAAGATGAACAAATTCAAACAAACTGAAGACTAACAGATGTGGGAACAGAGAGCATATGGCTAAGACCAACAAACAGAAAATGACACAAATACTTGCAATGCCTACAGGCTTACAGGCAGGAGTGGACAAAGTGTGGGCTGCATGCAGACTTTGGGGCCTCTAGGTATGGCCCATAGAACCCCCCTGAAGCCCCTCAAACCTACAGATCTCCCCTATTTTTTTCAGGCTGATTTGGGGGTGATTTTTTTTTGCCTCCAAACTACCTCAGACCTCCCAAAACTGCATAAAAATACAACAGTTTGTTTCTCCTAACACCCCAGCCCCCAAACCTCCCAAAAACAGATGAAAAAAAGAAAGAAATCACCCCAAAATTAGCCAAAATAGCAGCTACAAATAACATTACATCACTCTTGGAGTGCTGAAATGTGTTGTTGTGGTGTGCTGGGCAGGCACAGGAAAGAAAAATGTCCCCTGTCCTGTTGGCAGTTGTCCACCCCTCTACTGAGGAAGACACGCAAACATGTGAAAGTTGCTACCCTCAACAGTTGCTGGGAAAATCCATTTCCCTGCCAGCTACTGTGGGGAATGTAGCTACAGTCAGAGGAAGCAGGGAGTATGAATGGAGAAGCAGATGGTGCCACAGTCAGTCCCAGTCAAAAAGTCCTGGGACATCAAACACACACACACACACACTCCCTCAGAGTGTAGTGGAGTCTCCTTCTTTGGAGGTCTTTTAACAGAGGCTGAATGACCATCTGTTGGGGATGCTTTGATTGGGATTTCCTGCATGGCAGGGGGTTGGATTGGATGGCCCTTGTGGTCTCTTCCAACTCTACGATTCTATGAGAGCCCTTGCTCCAGTATACCACTGCATGGAAGGTAGTGTACATAAGGCTGCAGCTTTAATTAATCAAGTCTCAGACTACATTAATTCCATTTTTTTGTTGGTTGATTCATTTATCAAAAGTCCACATTAACTGTTTTTATGTCCACCAGGGCCCCCAAAGACATGCACAGCAGGTAATGTTAAAATCATGTTGTATTGCATTTTAAATATATTAAAATTCTTGTTCTAATATACATACATTATTTGTGATGCTCGTTCAAGATAATAATTTAAAATAGCACTGCTTGTGTTTGCCACTTGGTGGCACTAAAAATAACATAAAATAAATCTGAGACACACAGTGTAAGCCACAACAAAACTATCTGGAATCAATATCTGCTCCTGAATTTGTGAAGAGAAATTGTCAAATAAGTTGCCAGTCTTACCTTTCTCTGGAAAAGTTCAGGTTGGAACAAAGTAGTGTGTCTCTTAAAATACTGCAAATTCCATTTCTTTTGGAGTAAGCACTGTTAAAGGTATGTGGTGACTTAGTGGTTAAGACACCAATTCTGATGTTTGGAAGATTGGAAGGTTGGCAGTTCAAGGCCCAAGTGCCTGCATGATGAGGTGAACTCCTGTCACTAGTCCCAGCCTCTGCCATCATAGCAGTTCGAAAGCATGCAAATGCAATTCGATACATAGGTACCACTTCTCAGTGGGAAGGCATCAGCGTTTGGTGCAGTCACGCTGGCCACATGACCACCAGAGCAGTCCTCAGACAATGCTGGCTCTTTGGCTTAGTAACAGAGATGAACATTGCCCCCTACAATAAGTTAAACTAGATATTCATGTCAAGGTATTACCTTTACCTTTACCTTTAAGCACTATTAAACGGCCTAAATACCCTGAAGGCACCAGACCCTGTCTGACCTTAAAAATAATCAGGGTCAGACCTGGATAGTCCAGAGTTGGATGGGGGAATCACCAAAGAATGACATGTTTTGTAGTTTGGCATTTCTCAGCCTATGTGATGAGGAGGGGCAAGTCCCCTCCCCAGTGTATCCAGCACTATATTTGTGCCCATTGGATGTAAATGCTTCCTCCCCCATTTCCTGGAAACATGATGGTGACCAGCAGCTGATGGCTCAGGGATTGGCACAAGTCCAGAGACCACCACTTTGAGTAGCACAGCTGTAAGCTATATTTCTGAGAAAGGCAATAGCAGTACTTATAAGTATTCCAAACCTTATCAAAATCATGGGGGTCCCCATAAGTTGACAGGTGGTTTGAAAGTCTCTCCTGCACAAGCACTATTAAACTAAATAGGAACTACTTCTGAGTAGATGTCTAGGGGTGTGCTAGAAAACACACCCACATGCTAAAACCAAGTTTTACTCCAAGAGTGAAAGAAAGGATTGCTAGATTAAATGGCCTCTAGTTTTACTAAGGTGCCAGCATGGTGTAGTGCAGTGATGGCGAACCTATGGCACGCGTGCCAGAGGTGGCACTCAGAGCCCTCTCTGTGGGCACACATGCTGTCGCCCTAGCTCAGTTTGCCAGAGTTTCTTACTAGAAAGCCAGAGGGACGTGGCACTTTGCAATAAATAAGTGGGGTCTGGGTTGCACTTTGGGCACTTGGTCTGTAAAAGGTTCACCATCACTGGTGTAGTGGTTTGAATGACAGTCTAGGACCCTGGAGGACAGGGTTCAAATCCCATAGAAATCCACTGTGTGACCTTGGGCATGTCATACTCTCTCATCTTCAGATGAAAGCAAAGGAAAACCCACTCTGTATAAATCTTTTCAAGAAAACCCTGTAATAGGTTCACTTTAGGGTCACCATAAGTTGGAAATGGGTTGAAATGACACAGCAACAACAAGCCTACTGTCTTTCAACATATGAACAACACTAATGGTTGATAATTGTTCCCAATTCAGCCAAAGCTGGCAAAGCAAGGCCTTGTTTATCAGCTGTAGCATCAGTTCAAGGCCTCATATTTGATTGTTGATGTCTTTTGATCTGAAAAAAGGTTAATAAATCTTCCTAGTGACCATCATGATATCCATAAAGAAGTAAGTCCCCTTGGAAACTGAGCCAAATCTGCTGATTTGCTCAAACTACAATTAATAGGAACAAAGATAGAGGAGCTGGTGACTCCATCTAAAACATCAATCAGAGGCTTTGCAGTAGATAACAAGTTTATCTTTTTTGTGTGTGTCTCTGCATAATTCTTATTTCACGTTTGTAGTTTTGCAGAACATATAATCTATTTTCAGCTTTTTTCATAGCCAAGAGCAGCAGGCCCTAGAATCTGCTTTTTATACACATTCTTTTCTCAATTATATATGTTAAGAAAATTAATGGGTAAGCCCTTAACATAGAAGAAAAACCTGATTATCTTCTCTTTGTTTTCCCACAGAGCCCCATTAGGACTTCTTCCAGCAAAGTTGTTCTTCAAAGAGTTCTCTTCATTCTGGGAATATCTCCAGCTGCCATCAACCAAACCGCCCAGAGCTGCAACTGCTCTTGAATGTACAAGGATACAATGACTGAGTGACTCTGGTTCTCATTGTTGCATCCAGAAAGGGAAAACTACAGAAAGGAGAAACTTATAGAGAGGCATTAATACCAGAAAGACACTGTCACACCCTCCAACTTTTCACAGATGAACACATGAGGCCAAACAACAACAGAATGTGGTAAAAATGACAAGGAACAAGCTGTTTGTTGTTTCTGCCTAAGCTTACTGAGAAGGGCAAGATTCTGGCCCTTCTCCTCCTCCTTACTGTATTAACTAAGTACAAACTACTTTTTCATATTGAAATTAGTTTGCACCACTTGAAGTAATCTAGGACAAAGGGGGAAAGTGGGAGAAGGAGAGAAAAACTGGGACATTTTAAACACAGCTAAAAAAGTGAGATGTCAAAGGCAGTCCCTGCCAAATCAAGACATTTGGAGGGTATGTGTTGTGCTCATCAATATCCTTCATCAGAAGTGTGCAATCTAAGTGAGGGGGGGGTTTAATAGGTGCAAAGCAGGCTCAATCATCATCCCATTCAATACAGTTTCTGTCCAATTGCCCCTGTAGTCTTCCTCAGCCCAATTGTTGTCATTTAAAAAAACTGATGTGAAGAATGAATGTACAAATGTGGGGAGACACGCTATTAAAAAAACAATCAAAAAGGAAACAACCCGCCTATTCAACTACTGGTATGTATATATGCACAGTGAGTTGTGAAGTAAAACAGAAGTTGGATTTAGAATGTGGGAGAAGCACTTTTTTTGTGACAGCTATTACAAAACTTGGTGTCAGTAAAATTGGCACAGAAAAGGTGAAGATAAAGGTGTAATGAAAAAGATGGGTTTGGGGGAGGATGAGCTGCTAGCAGAAAGTGTGGAAAAGATGAGACAAAATGAAGCAATCGTGACTCAGGCAAGATTTGCAGAAGATACCAACTTCAAGGGAAGATTTCAAATAAGGGAAGAAGGTTAGGAGTGGGAGAAGTTGAGAGAAGTTTGGATTTTTCTGTATGGTTGGCAAATTCACAGAGCAGCCAAATGCTTAGCTCAAGGCTGCTCGGCAATTTAATCTGTTAGTGTGGATGATTTCTTAATAGTTGCCACCACACTAGTTTTAATTATATCAAGGAGAAAAGGGCACCAGGCTAAAGCTTTGAAATAGTCGGCTCCAGACATCTGAATGGATAATGTGCTCTGAAAAAAGGATCTAATCCTGGCTTACCCCTGGGGAGATAAATCACTATCACAAGGAAGTGAATAACCAAGCACATAGGGAATTTCTTCTTTTATGCATGGATGGTTTGCTGTATATCCAGAGAGAGAATGCTGCCTCCTCTTTGTCTGTGTGCATAAAAAAAGGAGAGCGAGCTGGACATGGAAGAAAAATGGGTCTCTTCCTCCACCACCAGCGTGGAGCATCCTTTTCAGTGGGGAGGGAGAATAGCCTCAACCAGGGCCCATTCAGGTCAGATGGAGGTGCCTTAAAGGTCAGAGGTTCCCCTTACCTGCTTTAAAATGGTCAAATATAGGACATGTTGACCACTGATTTCTTATGAAGTGGATCACTGAGTATGAGTGGTAGTTCTCTTGCATTGAATTTAGAACATCTTGTTTTAGTCTTTGGCATCACCTGGTAGGTCTGGGATGGGAATGATCTCTGGCCAGCATCCTGTTGCAACGGGATATTGTTGCACATTTGAGACAAACTGAGAGAAAGATATTTGTAGCTGGTTGTGTGTGTGAATAATAGAAATGAAAAATCTTTGGGTATGGTGAAGAGGTGACAAGTTCAGTTTTAATGTTGGCCATTGCAGGACAAAGGTGGGAGAAAGGATATTGCATAAAGCTTTTGAATATTGACATTCTGTTAGTAACTTATAAAGCCATAAGTCCAACTTACACCTATGTAACTCACTTTTTGGGCATTGTGGAGATTGGAATTCTCTAGCAACCATGCAATGACCAAACTCTCCCACAAAGCACACCTTATTTAGCTGCTGCAGCTCCTGCATGGCCATTTACTGACTGGTGTAGTATGGGGTGCATAGGCAGTGAAATGTCCACTTATGTTCTTAGAGGTGCATGCACAGCAATGGCATAATAGTCTCTGGAGGACACTGAGAAGTCCCAGAGGATGCCTGTTGCTGTGCACATAGCCATACAAACATAGGTAGATGCTTCTCTGCTTCCTTGCTCTCCACCAGCTAGTAAATGAGGGCTGCGGCAGCATAAATAGATATTTTACAGGGGAAATGTGTCACAATTATGCCTGTACAGCACTTTACAATATGTCTCCCAATCCATGGCCCTTGTTTGAAATCCTACATAATCTCTGCCAGTAGAAGCTTTGCTGGCTTCCAAAATGAAACTGGGTGCTACTCAAGTAGTAGCTTGTAAAAACCTTTTAAAGGCTCTTTCTTTTTAGGTTTTAATGCAATGGATATGAATTCATCTGTTGTATGGAGATAGATATCTTCAGTTCTTTCTTGGCTATCATGTATTAGTGGAATAAATATTTCTTCAAGGTAATCTGCCATTGCTAAGATCTTACATCCTCTTAGAACCAAAATCCCACTGTTGCAATTACAACACACATTTGGTTAGTGTCCCTATTTTGAGTCTAACCTGTATAGATTCTGGTTGTGAGGTTATTGTACATGTTTGTGAAACAGTTTTTTTTAATACTGCTAGTGAGGAAAGAAAAAATGTGTTATATTTACTGCAAAAGTTTTACTTTTTTTACAGTCATAAACTACCACTTTACTGTGTGAATCATAGATACTGTACATTCAAGGCAGGACTTTGAGGCTCAAAGACCAAGGTTCTACTCAGTTGGACTGGCTTACCATATTTAGAACTAAGTGAGGAAATACACATAATTACCATTTGGAGAACAAAATACCATTTCAAGTAACTGATGGTTACGCTTAGAGTGTATGAGCAGGTATACTGTCATTTGAAGTATGTGAAGTAATAAACATTACCACCTACAGAGGGTAGAAATGTAAGACCATGAAACCTGTGGCTTATTCACACTATACAGTTATAGCACTGTGATTCCACTTTAACTACCATGGTTCCATTCTATGGAATCTTGGAGTTTGTGGTTTGGTGAGGCACTGGAATTCTCAGGCTGGGAATTCTAAATTGTCAATCCATGGAATCATGGCATGAAAATGGAATAATACCACTACAATTACATAGGACTTTATCACAGAAGGTAGTACACCAGAATTAAAGAAGATATTAGTATATTTGCCCAGTATTTATTACACAATGTTGTGTCTATTCAGTTGCTGCTTTGCATTTCTTTTGTTTCTGTAGCACACTTTTTCATTGATGGGGAAAATGTGTCAATAATATCCTAATATCACTCCTATTCCATTAGTCCCTTAGTGCAATCGGCCCCTTCTGTGACAGTAATGGCCCACTGAAAACTTTATGCCAGGTACGGGCAACTTGTAGCCCTCCTATGTTGTTAGTCTTCAATTCATCCATCTTCATTGGCTACGTTGGCTAGGTCAGACGGGCATTGTAGGCCAACATTTGGAGGGCTAAAATTTGTCCATCCCAGTAAGAGAGAGCTATCATAATTTATTTAAGTATCTTAATGGTAGACTACACCAGTGTGATATATTAATTTGAGTAGCTAAACTATGATCCTGGAGACTAGGATTCGAATCCTTACTCAGTCATGGAAATTCACTGGTCAACCTTGGGCAAGACACATGCTTTCTGCCTCAGAGGGATATACTGGCAACACTCTCTCCCGAACAAATCCTGCAAAGAAGAACCTGTAATAGGCTTGCCTTAGGGTCGCATACATCGAAAATGACCTGAAGGCACCCAGCAATAACAACAATGGGAAATAAGCACAACAATATTGTCACTGCTTCCCATCATACTAGATTGTTACCTAAACTGGGTCTGACTATGCACACAACTAAATCAAGTGTGATTGTTCAAGTCTGGGACAATATGGAGTAAACTTTTTTTTTAAAAAACTCAGCAACATCTGATTTCCAATGATTCTCCTTAATCCTATGATTTAGACAGTCTTCCATTTATGAAAGCATTAATTGGCAAGCATTAAAGTTGTCATATTAAATGTCACGCTCTAGAAAACAAATGTTCAGCAAAATAAGATGGATACTGATATGTGAGCACCACAGATGGAAAATAACCATGAACTTTTGACTTTGTGTCAGTGTGTCTGGCGCCAGAAAATGTTTAAGGGAATCAGATTTTAAAGCCCTGTCACTTTAAGTTACAGTCAGCAATAAACAGGAGGTTAAAGGAGCCAAATGTTTAAAGACAAATGTGTTTCAAATGTTGGCGTGTCCAATGTATGTCACTGAAACTAATAAGTAATAAAAAGTCTTCCCCCACAGTTATCTTTTTTTTAAAAAAATGAGTTGGAATACACATATCAGCAGAAGTGAGAGCAATTAGTAAACAGCTGCAGATCTCTTTTTGCACTGCTACTAATTGACAGTGTAGCTCCAGTTACTGGACTGAGTCCAGCTTTTCTGCCAACTGGAATTCTGCTCAGAAGATTTCAACTACTGTAAAGGCGGAGGAGGTGATCTCTTATTTCCCCCTTCCCCCTGCACCCTCCTGTGATAGTTCTAAAAACTTTTGTATGCTTTTAATGATTTTATATTGTTTTAACATAACATTTTAATGTAATATTTTAATTGTCATTTTAAAACTGCTTTGTTTTATACATTTGTGAGCCGCCTTGGGTCTTAGTCCAGGAGAAAGATGGCAGATAGATAGATAGATAGATAGATAGATAGATAGATAGATAGATAGATAGA
>NC_056522.1:97454615-97491035 GCF_019175285.1 Sceloporus undulatus
TGAACAGACAGATTAAGATATCATATTTAATGACAACTTCAGGAGTGCCCCTCATAACATTATTTTTGTAATATCACCAGGCACTTCCATATATAACACCAAAAGAGGTTGCCCATAGATTTCAGGTTTTGGTGCTGAAATTCCAGGGCCTAGAATAGTCCTGCCCTGGTAACTGCCTATAAGTAAGCCCCATTCACTATGGGATTTACTCCTCTGAGTTCATGTGTGTGTGTGTGTGTGTGTGTGTGTGTGTGTGTATGAGATTATATTGACAATACCGTCAAGGGCATGCTGTTTGATTATTATTCAATTCACATATACTCATGAGACTTACTGCTTAATTGTAAGAACCTGAAAATGAGTCCCATTGGTTTTAACATAGATATGAAGCATCATTGGTCAGGCACTTTAAATAAAGCTTTATAAAAGCATTTAGACACCACAAGAGTCCTGTTTAGCAAAGAACCCCACACATATTGCCACATGTTCTACACCTAATAGATTCAGGCCCAGCAGGGGCTTCCATAATACTGTGACTACTAGTAAGAAAAAGAATCATACCATTCTATTCCATTAATACTCATTGGAATCAAATAGATAAACTACTAAGGCTAGAGGACGACATTGTGAAATGGATTATTGTGATGCTGTGTTTGTTTTTAAAATTAATAGGTATGAAAGGTGCTAAGGTATGGGAGGTGTTAATCTCTCTTCAGTGATCCTGAAACCTATCATTTGAAGCTGTTATTCTTCTATAACCTCCCAGGGAAGGAGTGTCTACCTCTAATGACAGTGGAAGATTTCCTTCTACAGGACAAATAGCAGCTTTACGTGGGTGTTTGTGTATGCAATTGGTATCCATGCACAAAATGTCATTTTCTCTCTCTTCATGTGCTGTGCTCCAAACCAATCCACATGCATCAATTACTATCTCTCAGTTTTGCAATCTACCAAGTGTTCCTGACTGGAACTTTAAATCTGGATTCTGTCTAAGAATCTGAGACTGCTGCCACACTACAGAATTGATGTAGTTTGACACCTCTTTAACTCATGGCCCTATTCTATGGAATCCTGGGATTTGTAGTTTTTTTGTTGCACTAGACCTCTCTAATAGAGAAGACCAAATACACTGGTACCCCGGGATACGAATGCGCCGCCTTACGAAATTTCCGGGTTACGAAAAAAATCCATTGAAAAAAACTGTTCCGGGTTACGAAGGTTATTTCGGGTTACGAAAATTTTTTTGGTGCTTTTCGGCGCTATTTCACACGAAATCGCGGCTTTTCCCCATTAGCGCCTATGGCTTTTTCGGCTTACGAAGTATTCCGGGTTACGAAAGCGGCGGCGGAACGAATTAATTTCGTAACCCGGGGTACCCCTGTAGCTCACAAAACTGCAAGAACCAGAATTCCATAGCACTGAACCATGGCAGTTAAAGTAGTGTCAAACTGGATTATTGCTGCAATCTAGGCCCTGTACACATGGGCCCTTTAGCACGTCCTGGCGACGTGCTAGGGTTGCCTCAGGGTGCCATTTTCAGACACCCCACAACCCTAGGACGTCACCAGGACATCACAGTGGTGCAGCGCTGTATACACGGCACACACAGCTGTGACATCACTGTCACACGCCTTCCAGACAGGTGTGCGCAGCAGTGATGATTTTGTGCTGCCGCAGGCAGTTTGCGGCGGTGCTAAAAGGAGCCACTTTTTAGCTGTCCTTTTGTTTCCGTGTAGCTGCGCCGCACAATTTGGTTGCTGCGGCATGGTTATGCAGAAAAGAGAGGTGGCTGCTGGCCACCTCTTTTTGGCTGTCTGTACCCTGCCATATATGCACCCTGGGAGTCAGGACATATAGTTGGATAACATGGTATGTTCCAAGAAGTGTTAGTTGCAGTGATGTAGACTTGAGTCAATTGACTCTGACTTAATTCAGACTCAGATCACTCCAATGCCTTGCCTTGGACATGAGTTGGCAAAAATGACACACTGACCTGACTTGACTTGGGACTTGTGTACTTTTAGTGACTGACTTGCTGATGCCATTCACTTTGAGCAGCAGCCAAGACCTGCCCCCAAAGTGCAGGGTATATTTCTTGGAAGGGACCAGCAAATGCATTGAGCAATGGGATGAGGTGGAAGGATCTTTCTAAAGCTTTTGAAAAGGTTTGGAAGGATCCTCTGATGTGCAGCAGGGACAGGCTGCCAAGCAGATCTCAACCACTGCCTCAAGCCCATTGCCTAATGCAGCTGCTGTTTCCTCCAAGAAATGCACCCCATCTCCATTTTTTGTAAATTAAAAGTTGGTTCCTAGACTTGATGTGAAAGTATTTTGCAAGAACTCAAGACTCGACTTGGGACTTGAAGGTAGAGACTTGATTTGAGATTTGGATTAAAAGACTTAAATACATCACTGGTTAATTGTGCTGTTGTGATCCTATCCATAGTGATTTCAATCAGATGTTTTATCAGTTTGTTTGGAATTGATTTCACAGTGATTATCATTACTGTAACTACAGTTGTTTTCTTTCCCCGGAAGTGCTGACATCTCGTATTGTAGTTCTTGATAGTATATCTTGATTTCAGTAAACCTTTGACAAGGTCCCCAGTGACATTCTTGCAAACAAGCTTGTAAAATGTGGGCTAGACATGGTAACTATTACATGGATTTGTAATTGGTTGACCGGCCGAACCCAAAGGGTGCTCAACAATGACTCCTTTTCGTCCTGAGGCGAGGGACCAGTGCCGTCCCACAGGGTTCTCCCCTGGGTTCAGTGCTATTCAACATCTTTATCAATGACTTGGGTGACAGAATTGGGGGCATACTTATCAAATTTGCAGATGATACCAAATTAGGAGGAGTAGCTAATACCCCAGAGGACAGGATCAAAATTCAAAATGACCTGAATGGGCTAGAAAGCTGGGCCAAAGCTAACAAAATGAAATTTAATACAGAGAAATGCACTTAGGGCAGAAAAAACAAAATGCATAGATATAGGATGGATGACACCTGGATGAATTAAACTACGTGTAAAAGGGATCTCGGAGTCCAAGTAGACCACAAATTGAACATGAGTCAACAGTGTGATGTGGCAGCTAAAAAGGCCAATGCGATTTTAGGCTGCATCAATAGAAGTATAGTGTCTAGATCAAGAGAAGTAATAGTGCCACTATATTCTGCTTTGGTCAGGCCTCACCTGGAATACTGTGTCCAGTTGTGGGCACCACAATTTAAAAAGGATGTTGAGAAACTGGAGCATGTCCAAAGATGACTAAAATGGTGAAGGGTCTGGAAACCATGCCCTGTGAGGAACGACTTAGGGAGCTAAAGCCTTGAGAAGAGAAGGTTAAGAGGCGATATGATAGCCCTGTGTAAATACTTGAAGGGATGTCATATTGAGGAGGGAGCAAGATTGAAGCTACAGGAAAAGTGATTCCACCTCAACATTAGGAGGAACTTCCTGACAGTAAGGGCTGTTCGACAGTGGAACACATTCCCTTGGAGTGTAGTGGAGTCTCCCTCCTTGGAGGTCTTTAAACAGAGGCTGGATGGCCATCTGTCAGGGATGCTTTGATTTGGATTTCCTGCATGGCAGGGGGGTTGGACTAGATGGCCCTTGCGGTCTCTTCCAACTGTATGATTGTGTGATTCTAGGATTTGATAGTTCTTAATTCTCTCTTTTCCCCTTTGATTCTGCTGTTCTCTATGAGTGCCACATCTGCAAGGTATTTTTTTACCCACAGCTATGTCCAACATATTGTTTATCAGTTTGCCTTTTAAAAGCCCCTTAAGATTTTTGCTTTGTTATCTTAGCAACTTTTTCAGCTTATGTTGCCACTAGGTCTTTGCAGATGGTGAATCATAATTTTGTATAGATTCTACTGTCTAATTACAGTCACTTTATCACAGTGTTTTTCATATTTAGTCTGTGTGATCTTGCTGCAAGAATGAATAAGGTGGTCAATAGTTTCATCTTTTTGTTTACATAGACAACATGTACTCTTTGTAGTTCTTTCTTAGATATTTCCTTTGGTGCTTCTTGTCTACAGCACCAGTTCTTGAGCTGCCAATATAATTCTTGTTTTTATTTTCAACATGTCATTCTGTAACTACTTCTGTATGATCCCCTTCTTAAATATTCCTTATAAACCTTTAATGTACTGACCATGTAGTGGTTTGTTTTTCTAGACTTCAAGTGATTTTTCATAATTTTCTTTCTTTCGTTTTGTCAATATTCAACAAATTCTCTCTACATCTAGTAGCATTTGTTTTGCTCTCTTTGATGCATTTGTTAAAGGACTTTCTCCCTCTTCAACACTTTGTTTTACTTGACATGACAAGCGTAATCACTAATTTTATGCATTGTTGAACATTAGCCTGATATAGTAGTTGAAAATTCGTTGTTTTGTACTATAGTTCCATCTTGGTGTTGCATGATTTTGGCATTCAATTCCCCCCCCCAACATAGGCGGGTTATAGACCGCCAAAAAGTATGTGCTCGACACATACAAGGGTTAGGAAGGGGCGTCCTTTCCGGACGCCCCTAACCCTAGTAACTGCCGAGCACGTACAAAATGGCAGTGCCCATTCTACATGGGCACCACCATTTTGGCATAGTGGATGCTTAGCGTCCGCAGGTTGTGGTGCAGAAATGACACTGCAAGTGCTTCATTGGTGCCTTGTGGCATCATTTCTGTGCCGCAAAAAGAACCCGCTTTTTGCGGGTTCTTTTTGCTGCGCCAGGGAATCACGCGGTTTGTCTGCTGTGGTTCCCTGGCACAGCAATCTTGGGCGCTCTGTAAAGCGCCCTAGATAGATAAGAATTTCCTGCATGCAAACTCCTCTCTCTCTCTCCCATTCAAACTAACAATGTAATTTAGCTCACTCCACCTTTGGGACTAACAGACATTCTCTATCAAAAATTTCAACTGAACTGCATGTTTTTCATCTCCCTCCTTTCTTAACTTTCTTTGGAAAGATAGTGAGATAAAGATTTTTTTTTACATGAACAATTCACTATCTAGATTAGGATATAGCCTTTATATATAGATTAAAGCCATTAGTAAACTTTTGTTTGAACTGCAAGCCATTTGTGTTGTTTTTAGAGTCAGTCTCACTTCTTAGGGAAGCATAGGCGCAGTACAGACTGCCAAAAAGCGGTGTACCAGTGCCGGTATTAGGGTTAGGGAGCATGCACCATCTACACGCTCCCTAACCCTAATACGTACCACCGGCAGCATAACGGTGGAGCCCTGTGTACACGGGCACTGCCATTATGACGTCACGGCTGCACCGCATCCAAATGACATGGTGCGGGCGTGCCGTTTTCGCACTTCATCAGGCTGCTTGTGGTGGCCTAACAGTGGCACTGGAAGGAGCTCCGAAATGGAGCTCCTTCTGGAGGGTGCCTCGTTTCCACAGCCACAAAATGGCTGCGGGAATGGCGCCAGGGAGAAAGGAGCCGAGCAGCCCCTTTCTCTCCTGGCTGCGGCTCCTGGGGTGTCCTGGGGTATGAAACCCGAAGGACACCCCTTTTTGGGACCAGGGAGAATAGGCATTTTGCAATGAACAGGCACTTGATGATGTACCAAAATTTGAATAACAATCTACTTCACCCTCCATCAACATTTAGCAGAGTGAAAATGTATGTTGAACGTATACTTTGGAACCATAGGAAAAGGCGACTGATAGATAATGCAGGATCTCATCAGCCTAAAGTCATGTGTGAAGAACATGCTAGCTCTATTTTGTTTTTGTTTTGGGTCCCAGTTTTTAATATCTTGATGTATATAAATTCAATCTAGTTAGATTTTTCATTGAAATTTGAATTTTTTAAAAAAGTTAGCAACAATGATAACGTTTTGCCTATAATTAATTCAAATTATTTCACAGTTCAGATAAGCCTAGTAGCAAAACTTAGCCCATTAGCAGAGGATATATGATTGCTTAGCAGTTGCTTAGAAATTTCAACTGCAAGAAACATTAAAAAGACATTGTCATGAAAAGCATAGCTATCTAGGGAGGAAAATGTTAATTAAAAACAGAATGATTTCCTTTTCTGAAAAGCCTCCAAGCACAGAAGTTTATATTCATAAGTTCTTTAATAACATGAAATCCAGCTATTAGATATCTGGAAAAAATACTTTTTTATATAGTAGTCCTTTTAACAATGTAACACTATGCATAATTACTCAGAGGTCAGTCCCATTGGATTCAGTAGACCTTACTCCCAAGTAAGTATGCATTGGATTGAAGCCAAATTTTATATACTCACCATATTTTGAAAAGAAATTTTTAATTAAAACTTTGAACCATTCTGAATCATCAGGAAAATGAAACAACATTCTTCATTGTAGTGACTCTTGTTAATTCATTCATGCCCAATGCACACAGTTCTTGAACAGGAGCATGAAACAGGGTTATATATTCCTCTATAAAACAGGCCTGTAAATGACTCAAGGGAAATGAGGATTTTAAGATCTGAAATTACACTGAAGAAAGAGTTTAGTACTGGACCATTATAGATGACCTTCAACTTGTTCAACCTTGGAAAGAGAGTACATTGTGTGTTGTATGTTGAAATATAAGTCAAAACTTGTGTCAGTTTTAAAATGTTTGTTACCTTTATGCATGCATCCAGCGGAGCTGCTGTCTTTCCAGCTGAAATGGAGTTTTCTTCCCCCATCCCATTTCTGACACTGGAAACATGTTCCAGAGAGCTTGGAAACTCTCTGCAACACAATTGTTTGTGTGTGCCGCTGAATGCTTCTGTGGAGTGTGGGGAGTAGGGAGGAATGGAAAGGAAGAAAGACACAGTTCAATCGGTGGAAACAGTGGATCCAGCAGATGTACACTGTTGCACTGACATCCTAAAGGCTCTTCTGTTATTACACTTGATTTTTTTTTCAAAACTAGACAATACTCCACTACACTGTTATAGCACTATTATTGCACTTTTATGGCTATGTCTGGCTCCTGTGGAATTCTGGGGTTTGTAGTTTACTGAGGCCTAAGAGCTCTCTGGCTGAGAATTCTAAATGCTCCTCCTTAACCTGCAAATCCCAGAGTTTCACAGGATGAAGCTGCAGCAGTTGAAATGGAATCATGCCACTATAACAAAGGCCCGATACAGATGGCGCAGAAGCACTGTCCTAGGGCCAAAACTAGGGCTGGGGAGTGTGTAGCAACTGCACGCTCCCCAGCCCTAGTTAGTATGGATGATGCCATTCATCATCCATACATGCGGCGCGCTGATGTCATCAGGTGCGTGCCACATTCAAACGGATTGGCACATGCCTGACGTCACCATGATGTTGCAGGGCGCTTGGGGTGCCTTTTCAGCATTGTGGAAAGGAGCTCCAAAACGGATCTCCTTTTGCGTGCGTGCATCACTGGCATGGCTGCTACATGGCCACGCCAGCCATGCAAAGGGGAAAGGGGCCGGGCAGCCCCTTTCTCCTCTTCGCCGTACCTGTTGGGGTGTCTGGGGGCATGAAGCCTCATGGACACCTCTTTCCAGGCCATGGAGAAGTGGCATTTTGCCTGAAAACGCCGGATTGGGGCTTCTGGGCTGCCAGTGAGGCTGCCTTGGCCCCAATCCACCACGGAAAGGGGCGGTTGCAGACCGCCCCTTTTCCGCGGTCTGTACTGGGCCAATGATACCCAAAATGCATGTGAGTCTAGTGGACCACCACTGACAGTTGAAATCCAACTTTAGTTAATTATGGGAATGTTTAACTTGGCTTTGTAAGAGGGGATAACTGAGCACCCCAACTATACTGGCAATAACTGATAAGAGACTTTGGGCATGGGGAACTAGATGAAGTTTTATTGGGAGAAATACAGAAGGAACACATAATAGAACAGGAGTTCCCAATCTTTTTGACCCATGGAGCCCTAAGGGCTCCATGGAGCACAGTTTGGGAATCACAGTGCTAGAGTAACCCACTTTCTCACACAGCATATGGAACTAACTAAATATAGAAAAATATAGAAAAGGGGATAGCAGCATTTGCAGGTTGGGTAAGGGGATATATCTACCAATCCTGAAAAAATGGTCCATGAAAAGCGGGAATGGCTCAGACCATGAGGCTTGAATATGCTGGTTTAGGGAGGCAGACAGAAACAAAGGAATAGTGGCTCAAATTGGAGCCTGAGGGCAACAGTCATTGGACAGGGGGGGCACTGCATCAAAGAGACTAAGGGCTAATATACTGCCTGGATTGGGACTGCTCCAGTGCTGCTCAGTCTGGCACAGTGGCAACCATATGCTGAAACTCCAATCCACCCTGAAGTGGGCCCAAATAGGAGCAGAAAAGATCCTCTCCTATTTGGGCCAGTAAAAAGCCACAAGCCCAGGATACCTTCAAGCCACTCCGCCAATGTGCGGTTTGTAAACACATTCCCCAGAGTGTCTTGAAGCTGCCCACATCTGGTCTTGTCTAAATGCCACACTCCCAAGCTGTGCAGAAGCCGGCTTCACCAGCCAGTCTGTTCTGGCCGTAAGTTTTGGTAACCTCACTCCATAGAGGTTCCATGAGAAACCAAAATCTTGATTGCCTCTCCACAGAACTTGAGAAGATTTCCAAAGTGGAGAGTTTGTTTTGATATTTGGGAGATAAGAGGGGTTGATTTTGATCTATGATGCTGCTTCATGGACTTTACAACACCTAAACAAGATCTGGAGTCCCCAGGAATGAGAGAGCAGGAAGAGTATTTAGAAATACACAAAAGATGAAAAGGGGATTCTGGTCTTGTTTGTAGAATTCATCTTTTGGCTTTTGGTTTCCATCAGAAATGTAGAGTAGGGGAGTTTGTGGGGTGGTGCTCCTCCATCGCCATGCCTTTCCACAAGGCTGGGTCTACATATCATTCACACAACCTATTTTGTGCTATGTATTGCAGCCATGTCTGCTCATGCTTGGCACCTCATGTTACATCAAACTATAGCTGAATTAATAAATATATTAAACGATGTTTGGAGCCTAACAACAGTATTGTTCTAGGAAGGATATTGGGGAGAATAGGGTTGAAGACATGAGACTTTATAATGCTGTACCAGTTAGACACATCCATGACATATACATTACAGTATTTTTTGAAATACTGAGAGGTGGATCAATCTTTCTATGGCCAGAAGGATTTCTAGAAAGGGATTAATGTTTTGTGTAACCTCCATTATAATGAAGAGCATGATGAAACAGTAGCAGGAGGATCATTAGCTTCAGTCAATGGCAAGAACACAATTTTGATTTTCTTATCATGCAAAAAAATTCTAAGGAGAAAATTGTCTTAGAGAGATTCATTTTAAACCAGTTTTCTATTTTATTCCAATTTGAAGATGCAACTGCATGAGAGAGAGAGCAGGATGACCCTGGGCCAAACTGCTTTCCATATTTTGGAGTGAGGAGGCAAATGTGGGAGAGGTTGCCCCATTTTCATTCTGAGATGTGCTTCTGAATATGTTAGGATGTGCCCAGTCAGTTAGTTACTACTTGGTGAGACTTATTATAGGCAGATAGCAGTATAGAATGGTTCTGAGAAAGTATAAAAGAATTATACCAGAAAGTGTACTTGGAAAATATGTTAGTACCAAAGTCTGCAGCAGAAAGTAATGGTTGGTACCTTGAAAAAAGGTTTCTAGATATGATATTAAAAACTGATGTCTAGGTATGTGGCGGCATTTAAATCAAGTCCAAATTGGTAAAATGTCTTCATGGCAATTTCCTTGAAAATGATCTAAATCTAAATGATAACATCAAATACAATTTAAGAAAACTTGGATTAATACTGAGCTAGAATGTTGGAGAAAATCAGTCTTTAGTGAATTTTTTCAAATGTATAGGGTTGGCCATAACCCGGCGGCCCCCGTGCCATTCACGGTTTCGGGGGCTCCCGGTCCGGGGTTGGCACCCCCGTGCCTGTTCCCAGTTTGGGGGCCCGCTCCGGCCATTCCGCTGTCTGCTAACGCGGCTGCTGCGGCGCCAACCCACCTCTCCTCCGCCCGCTCTCCTCCCTCTTACTCGGGGCAGAAGCGCTGCCGCCACCGGCCGCCCCACTGGGAGGGCTTGCGCGCCGGCCAGGCCTCAGCAGGGGCCAGTGGCAGCACGCGCCCTGCCCCATTCCCTCCGCGCGCGCGCGCGGCCTGCCCCGCCTTTGCTCCCGGCACGCGTCGCGCCGGCCCTGGTTCTCTCTGCACGCGCGCGCCTGCCCCATTCCCTCTGCGCGTGCGCGCCTGCCCTGCTTTGATCCGCGCGCACGCGCGCGCGCATATGCCCTAGGTTCCTCCTGCACGCGCGCGCCTGCCCCCCAGTTCCCTTCCTCCCGCGCCAGCCATCATCATAGGAGGAGGAGGGGAAGAGGAAGAGGAAGGAGCCGGAGGAAGGAGGCCGGAGGAAGGGTGCCTGAAGGCCAGGGCAGAATTGGGGCAGAGGAGGAGGAGAGGAGGAAAGCTGAGTCAGTGGCCATTATGTCTGCCTTGGTATTTGGGGTTTAAAATGATATTTAAAATATAAAATACTTATTTTATTTTTTTTAATTTTTATTATTGCTTTTTTTTTTTTATTTTATTAATTTTTATTATTGCTTGTTTGTTTTTATATTTATATTATTTTTATTATGGCTTGTTTTTAGTTGATTTTAGTAATTTTTAATTATTGCTTGTTTTTTTTTATTTTATTACATTAATTTTTATTATTAAATATATACACTCCTGCCTTGGTTTTTTTAATTATTTTTTATTATTAAATATATGCAAGTGCATTTTTTGTGTATTTATGGCGATTGGAATGCTAACAA
Source organism: Sceloporus undulatus (assembly GCF_019175285.1). Lineage (NCBI taxonomy): Eukaryota > Metazoa > Chordata > Lepidosauria > Squamata > Phrynosomatidae > Sceloporus > Sceloporus undulatus. The sequence continues at coordinate 97,465,413 of NC_056522.1, forward strand.
GTCTGCCTTTCTTGGCCAATTATAGTGGTGATGATGATGATGGTGGTGGTGATATTGATATCAACAAGCCTCTGAGGCACGGCCAATGTAACTTGCTGTGATTTTTACAAACTCATGCGCAGTGAAGAAAAACCACAGTCCCTTGCCCAAGTACACACTTCTGAGAAGTAAAGTTGAACCCGAGGGCAAGTCCATTTCTGCCATCTGTCTAGGAATAATGCCAAAATGTCCTCCATTTTGACCATGCCTAAAAAACATGCATTTATATTAAGATTTTTTTTTAAAAAAAACTCAATTTTTTGCGTGTCCTCCATTTTTATAAAAATGTGTTCTACATTTGAAAATGTTGTCCTACATTTGTCCTGGTTTGGAGGTCCTCACTTATGGCAACCCTATATGTGTATCATGACTTGAGTAAATGCAGATCATTTTTCAGGTACTGGGACAATAGATGTGATTTAGTCGCAATATAAAGAATAGTGTTTTTAAGCTTTTAAAATATTTTTTCTTGGTACTGTAACCTGACACTTAAAGGTAAACAATACATTATGTAGAAGATATAAAACTGGAGCTTCCAACATTTTTTAAAATCTTAGAACTGCTGCATGGGACTCTCAGTCTAAATTTGAAGCCTTTAATTTTTTTTCCACTGGGATAGAAGGAGAGAGAGAAGACATTTGAGAGAAGGATTTAGAAAACAAGAGGAGTGGCAATGTGTTGAACATCTGTCCGTAAGTAACATAGCTCTGATTAAATTTGAACTTTCTGCATTCTTTGGTGTAAGAATAGAGATTTCAGGCCATTTGATCACAGGTTATTAGAGTAAAATGTACTTTAGTTCTATACTAGGATCATTCCCTCAAGTTTCTAATATTCTGACCCCTTCTAAATGTTGAGCTGCATACATGCATATGCTTCTACTTATGCTACAGAAGGAGTATATAAACTGCATTTAAGTTTGTTTCCTAAATGAAACATTGGCCTGATACAGACAGCCAAAATAAAACTGCTTCGAGTCACATTGGAGGTATGGTGTTTCAATGATACATGCATCCTAAGAGTCCAGAAGCCGCACAAAAGCCATGCTCCAGTCCTAAGGATTGGCATGCAGCTTTGGTGCAGATTCCAGACTCTTAGGACGCATGTATCATTGAAACACCATACCTCCATTGTGACTCGAAGCAGCTTTATTTTGGCTGTCTGTATAGGGCCATAATATTTTATTTTAGGTAGAACCATCCCTATCATTAGGCAGATTCTAAGTGTCACAGCAAGGCAGCAAATTGTTAGTTAATTGCTTTGTTTTAATTGCTTTGTTGTTTTTTGTATTTAAACTGCTGGGGATGGCAAGAGGTGCCTATGGGATTTTCTGCCTGCTGGGCCAAAATAACATGACTGACATTGGGTCCTATGCATCTTAACCTGGGTGGGTGAAAGGTGCCATGTGCTCTTTTGCTTCAGCCAACAAAATGTTTTGATCCAGCCCTCAGTTCAGGCTTACATAACTTCTCACCCATCAAGCTAGATGCAGCCCACCAGAGATATAAAAAAACCCTATAGGAGTGACATAAACCTTTTGGGTTTATTGTACATGCTGCTTGGACTGTCTGTATATATGTACCTGCTGATGTCCTGAGATCATCTGGGGAGGCTCCCTTTTCCAGCATGTAAACATGTGATAGAGTCTTCTCAATGGTTTCTCTCAAGCTCTGGATCTGTCCTTCCAACGAGGTTAGACTGGCACCATTCCTATGATCCTTTCATAGGCAGATGAAGATCTTTTCATTTCAGAAGACTTTTGAGGGCTGACTGCTAGGGTGGAATAGTCTTTTATGGCTTATGTTGTTTATTTGTGTTGTTCTTCTTTATAATAGTTATTAGGGTTTTAATTTATTGTAATTTTATTAATAGTTTGATTATATTTTAAACTTTTGATTGAAGATAATTTTTTGCCCATACAGGTTGCGTATTCCTTACCCAAAATGCTTGGGACCAGAAATTCTGGATATTTTTTGGATTTTTGGGAATACTTGTATTGGCATATACCTACATAATAAGATATCTTGGAGATGGGACCCCAAATCAAGGGAGTGGGGAGGAGGAGGAGGGGGACGAGGAGGCAAGAGAAAAGGAGAAAAGTTTTTTTTGGGGTGTGTGTGTGGGTGTGTGTGTGTGTGAGAGAGAGAGAGATCTGGAAGGGGGGGCATGAATCTCCATTTCCTCATACCCACTGACCAGGCAAAACCAGCAGGAAAGTGCTATTGAACTTTTGCACTGCAAGTCGTTTATGACAGCAGTGTTAAAGGAGCTCATTAACTGTTTTTTCCTCTGAGTAAAACAATTCACATTTACTACAGTCTTCCAAGGTTCAGCCATACAACATCATGTGGGGGTGGGATCAAACATATGTTTATCACATTACGTTATCCTGCTACTTTGATGGCCATATGCGATAAGGGTCCTAGACAGTAGGCAGCATTAAGATTGGCATCATATTTTGTATAGACATTATGACTGGTGGATCTATTGCCAAAAGAATCATGACTCCACCCACAGTTTTATAGGGTCCTTGCATCTGCTTCTATTGATACAGGAGCTCTTCCAGTGCCAAAACCAACTCAGGAATAAGGCTCAGCACCAAGATGTACAACGCAGAGCTGCTGTGGCAAGAGTGGCTGTAAAATTTAACTGTGTGTTCAGGGAAGTATATCCTCTCAGTAAAGTATAACCTTTCAATAAAATCAGATCAGCGAGATGTCCTGATGAGTCATGACATTCCCCTTTTGTTTTGAAATACCCCCCCCAACCAAATTGACACCTTTCACCTTGGAACTGAGCACTGCTACTTAGATAAAACCAGATTTTGAAGCATTTACCATGATTTGCAGGTGAGTCATACCTCGCCTGCATTGACTCCACTGTCTGGCATTTTGATTTGAAACTTCACATTGCAATTTGGACAACAATCACAACACCCACTGTTTAGGTGTCTAGCATCCTGACTGCTCAGCTGCAGTTGGATGGCTTCTGTACACTCCCTCAAATAATGATTGGCAATGGGATTGTGTCCTGGTGCTGTCAATCTGTGGTCATACTGGAGAATAGGACACTGTGCAAAAAGATAGTGGGTACTTTCTCCTGCAACATGCCTCAAAGTATTCTATTCCACCTACAGAATTCTAGACATAGGCACTACATTTCTTGAAGCTCCATGTAGCTGTTCTAAATGGTGGTTGTTGTTTTGAAGTGTAGAAGCTCTAGGCCCAGGTCTCAATAACCTATAGTTTGTCCCTGAGAGTCAGCATAATGATCCCCTACAAAAAGCTCTAAAGATTTTAGCTTTACTGTGACTAAATCAAATCTAAGGAAGGAAGGAAGGAAGGAAGGAAGGAAATAGGAGATGTATTTTCAAAGGCAAAGGCAACCTGTCTCTTTTTACAGTACATGTCATGTGGGCATTAAGTGTGATTAACATCTATATTAAGACTCTGGTGTTTATGTGGTAACACAGGGAGACCCAAATAATTACATAAAGTGTGAAACCACTCATATCTATAAATAGATCTATTTATAGTGGATAATAGCTTAGATATTTCTGTGTATGTTTTAAAAACTATGTGCTATTATTTAACCTTTCCTTTATATGCACGTTACAAAGAGAGGGGTGAAAATAACTAAGATCTTAATTGTGATTTTGTTAGCTGTACAGTTATAGGTGCTATATTAGAATATGCTAGATACTGAGAATTACCCAAAGTATTTAGATTGTGAAATTGTGTGATCCTATCCCTTTCTTCTCATCTGTACTGCCCCTACATCAAATATAGGATGGTGAAATTGAAGGCTTTCATGGCAGGCATCCATAGTTTTTTGTGGTTTTTGGGAGGCTATGTGGCCATGTTCTAGAAGAGTTTATTCCTGACGTTTCGCCAGCATCTGTGGCTGGCATCTTCAGAGAAATATAGGATTGTTTTATTTATAGATTAACACTGTTCATTGTACTGTATTATATAAATTTGGCTCAGTCTTTGCTTAAAGTGGAAGTGAAAGAAGTGCACTGTTACAATAGCAATTTCATAAATGCTAAAAGAAGAACTAGCATTGCTAGAACAAGCAACACATAATGTATTGAATTAATTATGGCACTTGGCCAGCACAATAATGTATTGTAGAGGGGGGAAACAGACATTATCGCTCAGTCTATTGCTAAAGTTCTTGGGGTGATGGTGGTGACTTTCACCTTTTCCCAGAATATCCAGAGCAATGCCCAACATAGAAAAAACAATTTTATTCCTACATAAAGGCTGGGTTCTTCTTATTTCAGGATACACTGCAGGAAAAAGCTCTATTTTTTCAGATGTGTTTTGCTAATTTTATTTAAGGCATTTTACTTTTTCTACTCTGTATGGGAGAGCACATGTCAGTTATGCTAGAAAAATAAGATTTTTGGAATAGTGCACTTTAAAAAAGAAGGTATGCCCATCCAGGTCTCCAGAGCCAATAGTGAGGAAAGAAATCTCAGGCTGCCTCTAACTTGCAGAAATAATGCAATTTTGTACTGCTTTAACTGCCATGGTTCAATGCTATGGAATTCTGGGATTTGTAGTTTTGTGAGATATTTAGCCTGCTCTGTCAGAGAGCTCTTATGCCACAACAAACTACAAATCCCAGGATTTCATAGGATAGAGCCATGACAGTTAAAGAGATCTCAAACCACATTAATTCTGCATGTGACAGCAGCCTCATTGCTCAATTGTCTGTCTCTAGCATTATGAAATCTGAATGTGTATTGGACTAATATCCTACCCATCTTCTTTCATCCTCCCTGCCCTCTATGTTGGATAGAGAGGTCTGTGTGGATTAAAAATATGTTTTCCAGGAAGTTGCAACAGGTGATAAATGAGGCTATTTGTAGCAAAATATCTGAGTTTTTAAAAAGGGAAATGAGTTGTAAAAATGCTTGCACAATGGCTTGTGCAAGGCAAGTCAAAGAATTGGATTTAATGCTTACAGAAATAGGGAAACAATAGAAGCAATGAAACAACACCATCAGATAGAAAACTGTTATTTGGTTTATTTCTCATACCATTGCTCACAAGAAAATGAGACAGTTTCACCCACAGGCACTTTATGAATCAATTAACTCACAGAAAACCTTAGACGAAAAGCTGATTGTTAAGGTAACTGAGGGGTGCAGACCACTTCTAAGGGGCGGCCTGCAGCCAATCTTCGCCAGATTGGAGCCATGGAAACCGCATGCTGAAGCCCCGATCTGGCATTGCGGCTCCTTTTTGCACCTTGGAAAGGGCACCGTAGCTGCCATGCCGCAGCTTTACAGTGCTCCTTTGGTGCTGCATCATCTAAATGCAGCATCGGAGGAGCACCGTGACACAGCATGCCATGTGGTGTGGCATGGTGTGTGGTGCCATGCTGCCATAGAGGCGGAGTTGGGACATGCGCTCTATGGAAGCCATGCTCTGACTCTGCCCCCAGACATCCTTAATGGCCGGTCTGTATAGCCTTTGAATTACTATTCTGCTTTTTCTACTTATGGCACATACAGACTGATTGAGGCGTGTTGCAGACCACTGGTTGCAGCATCCGGGAACCGCAGCAGCCAAACGACGTGGTTCCTGGACGCTGCAAAGAAGGAGCGTGATTTTCGCGCTCCTTCCTGCGGCCCGGAAGAGACACCGCAAGTGCCAAAGCGCGCATTTGCGGCGTCACTTCTGCCATGCGACGTGCAGATGCAGAGCATCCGCTACATCAAAATGGCGGCGCCCATCTGTATGTGGCGCCGCCATTTTGACGTAGTCATTACGCGCAAGGGGCAAGGCGCATCAGGAAGCGCCACCCCTCACGCGTAATGACGGCGCCTCAAGGGCCCGTCTGTAATGCGCCTGTAAAACCCAGAAAATTCCAGATTTTGTGGCCATCTGTTTTGTCCCTAAATGTGGTCCATCCTTTCTAAAATATAAAACAGAAATGTTGAAATTCAGCACGTGATCCACTGGAGACATCTCCTCTTCTGCTTACCAAATTCTCCTTCAGAGGATTGGTAGACTCTCTGGTAGATTTAAAGGAGGTTACAGGTGGTAGGATAAATGAAAGGAAGGACATTTTCAGTTGTGTGAAGGTTATGTTTAATGTAATCTCATAACTTTAAAAAAATACTTTATTGGGGAAAGAATCAGGGAGAAAGAGGAGCGCATATATAGAATATGAACATGGGCAAGGCAGAATCCTGTTGGTGTTTTACACATGTGAATGTTTCCCTATGGAAGTAGATTTGTATGTTTGTCCAATATGGAATGGCCATGTTCAGTTCAAGGTTGTCAAAGTGAAATTCCACCCTATTGCCACTGGTTGTATATTGTGTATGAATGGACATTGTAGATGCTGGTTGCACATTTGACTGTGTAACTGCAGCTCAGTAATGAAGTGGTATTGGACAGTTGCAGCATAATTCCATGAGTGCAAAGTTATGCTCTGTCTTGTTGATATGGGATTGTCAGCTCCCATGTTTAAAAACATATGTATTTGGAGTGTAGAATTCATGTGTGGCCAGAGCAGAGATCTTCTCATCACTGAATGAGGGATGATGAATATTTTTCTTTCCACCCTTGGAGCATGTTTTTCTTTTTCTTTTCTTTTTTTAGTTACATGGAGCATCAATCGTGTTGATGATCAAATATGTTCCAGTCTGCAGGAGTACTTTATCAGATTAATATGTTACAATGCAACCAATCAGAAAAGAGTGAACACTGGGTAGATGTTCAAGCTAATTCTTTCTTCAACTCAGTTCTAATTTCATTGATCTCAAATGCAGTGTTTTTCAGGAAAAAATCTAAATTAAACTTTTGGTTTTAGTTTCTCCAAGTTAGTGCTTCCAGCAGAGAAGAGCAATAAAACTCAGTGTGTGAAACTCATTACTTTGTTCCTACAAAGAGGTTGGTGAGCTTTGCAATGGATAGAGACAGGTGGGAGCATTTCTTGGAGGAGGTGGAGTGCAATTCTCAATTGGAAAACTGACTTTTATTGCTTTGTTTTCTTGGCAGTTGTGTTCCCAATGAGCTGAGAATCACTTTGGGGGAAGGGTAGCTTGCGTTCATATGTGCCTTCAAGTTGCCTGTGGACTTATGAAGACCACATGAATTTCACAGAGTTTTCTTAGGCAAGGAATACTCAGAGTTAGTTTTGCTGTACTGTGGATTGTGGAATTTCTTCCTACTGATTTCTCACCCACAGTTTCTTAAACATGAAATGCATTTTACATGTCATTGTCTATACTCTATAGAGTATACATCTATACTCAGCACAATAAATTAAAGGAGGAGCATCTCATTTCTTTCTCTGTTTTGATATCTAGCTGTTAGTCATGCATGTTTTGTTGTATTCACTCACTTCAAGTCCCCCCTCCTTTTGCACTTGTTGGATTTAATAATACCAAAGGATCATGAAGGAGCCCAGCTGCTACAGTAATTATGGTATACATGATAATGACCTGCACACAGTTCTGTTGCTGAATAATAACCTCTTTTTGGCTATAAATGTCATTTGTGTAATTATGAAGTGCCTCTTTCCTTTCTTGGTAAGAAATGAATTCATTAGATATACAAGTTAGGGCTTCATACATTAAAAAGAACTTTTTCTTCATCTCATTGGATGGTTTGAGATTTTAATTAACATTTATTCATCTAACTAAAAGAATCAGCTTGACCTTTACATTCAAAAAGTGTTGTTATACTTGTAATGGCTGAATTTACAGTCCACAGCCCTGCAAAAGCATTAGCTGTGCTTCAAGCCACGCATTTCAATGAGCCTGCATACTTAACAGTGCAACTCTTCACTTCAAGGGTGTAAATCTCCAGTTGTTGTTGGATTGCAAGTCCCAGAAGTCTTAGCCAGCACAGCAAATGGTGTAGCATGTTGGGAGTTCCAGTCCAACAGCTGGATTCTCCCACCTGCTTTATATATTCACTTGGGAGTGATTCTTATTGATCTCAGTGGATCTTACATCTGAGTAGATTTGCCTGTAATTATGTTGTACATCTGTGTTAAATTATAACAATGAGATTTTTCTAGATGTAGGACTAACTAGATGTTTAGCTTCCAAGACATATTTTGACTTTTTAAAATAAACCCCCCTGGAACTTTCAGTTTCACCATCTGAAGACAGGTTATTGCTGTTGTTAAACAAAGATAGGTCACAAATCTATTGCAAAAGAGTGGAACATCTGTTCCAAGCTACCTCAAGCCCTCTATTTTAAGGATCATGGTTTAGCTGACTTCCAAGAGTTGACTTGTTGGGATTAACTACATAATTCTTTTTTTGTTCAAACACACTTCTTTTTAAAAAGTATTCCTGCAATTCATTCCCTTTGCTCCAGGAGTGTTAATTTGTTTTGCTTTTATAGCATTTCAGAGTGTAGGTGGCATAGGTCTTGGTGGATACCATGGGAAATCATCAAAGACTCCTTGTTGTGGCTACCATGCAGCAATGAGGCAGGCCAAAAAATCATATTACACCCTCAAGAATAGATCCTCAACCTCCCACTCAGTAGGACTTTCCCAAAAGGTGAAGAGTCTTTTGGGTATGGGCCCAAAGAGTTCAAGTATGTAACCCATGGCTATCTGCTCTGCCAAAATTTGCTAGGTATTTCAAAGAAAAAGTTGCTCATGTTCACTCAGATCTTGACACCACACTTGTTACAGAGCCTGAGGAAGTGTCCCATACACCATCTGATCTTTTTTTTTTTAATGGGACCAGTGTCAGGTATTAAGATCTGATGATGTGCACAAGATGCTTGAACCAGTTTAGTCTACCACAGTTTTTATCTATAAAGTGTTGGAGGGTATGTAAGTGAACAAAGTTTTTAAAATGGGGTAATAGCTTGATATATCAGTATGGTGTGCTGATTTCGACTTCTTTTGCATGCTTTATTGTTGTTGTTGTTTTCTTTCAAGTTATTTCAGAGTTATGACAACCCTAAAGCAACCCTATTCTGGGGTTTTCTAGAGATGAGAATGTATAACTCACCCAAGGTCATCTGATTGGTTTCCATGGCTGAATGAGGAATTGAATCCTGCTATCCAGTCATAGCCCAGTGCTCAAATCACTACACCAAAGTGGCTGTCATTGAGGTCATGACATTTTCTCTGGCTTTTTTTCCTTCCCATAAAAATCACTCACAGGTCTGGTAACAGCAAGTGGCATGGTAGGGCAAACGGAGGGCCCACAAGATCACTTCTTAACACAGTCACCTTTTAATCTTTTTTAAAAATCTCTTTTAACCTTCTGGGTGCTTAAAAAAAAAAAGAAAATATGTTGGGGGGCGGGGAGGCTGTAACTGCTACCACCTTATTTTTTTCCATAATGCCTCTGTCCTCCAATTAAAAAGTAAGAGCATGAAAAAATGCAGTTCATTGCCACATTCATTTCTGCATCAAGGCCATTAAAATGAAAAACAAATGAAGTTTTCCAAGGTTATGAGTGAACAGTACAACATTAGGTCATAGCCCACTGATCTAAAATATGGGATGCTGCTATGAAAGACAGAATGATTAAGAAGGTGTGAGAGAAGGAGCGAGCCACAGGCTTATGGCAGTAGCAGTTCTTATATGTCATTCAAATTTTTTTTGTAGCACTTTACCCTGCACTAGATTTGAGGAAGAAGGTTCATGTTGTCATATGACGTCTCAAGATATTGATTTAATATAAAAGAGAGAGTGAAGAGAGACAGAGACCAAACCAGTCTTGTCAGTTTATATCTGCCTTTGGAATTTTAATTGTGCTGTCCATCACACTTGACAGGTTGTAACCTGGAGAATCAGATAATATGCATAATGTCACCGAAAACTCTGAAAATGTCAAAACATGGCACCATCATAAAGCTTGTGTAATAGCTTGGTGGTGGTGGGGAATATTTCCATAGCAAACAGCCCGTTGTGTAAATATATTTTTATGAACCCCTGTGGAAGGAAAGAGAAGGACAAGAGGAACAGCAAGGCAATGTTGAAATCAAAATCTGTAATCTGAAGCATACGTATTCAGGAGCAAATTCTGAGTAAATATGAATAAATATGAATAAATGAATAAATATGAATAAAATTAAACAACATATCAAGGAATTAGATTTCTTAAAATTTCATATCATGAAGAAACATCTTCAATAAAAGCAACATTTGTTTCAGGGGAAGACTGCCTACCTTCCCTTCCATAGGGAGATTGTTTAGGATGCATGCATTAGAGAATTATAGTAAAGAAATAAGCACCAACTTTGGAACTCTCTGGCAATGTCTTAGCATGCTGGAATCACGATCTCTTGGCACTTGTTTCCATAAATATATAAAAGGCAGCCACATTCCTAGTCCAGTGGAAATTTCGAAGAGTTCACCTTAGGAAGAAGAAATTGATACTTCCACCAACAGACCCAGAATTTTTCAATCTTCTTTTATGCTGGCTGAGAACACAATGGTCAACTGCTGCAGAGACTGAGGGGACTTTTCTAGGAAACAAGTAGAAATGTTTTTAAAAAACTGTTTTTCTCCCTCATTTCTGATAATTCTATGTGGTGTCTGGTGAGTAGGTTTAAAACACACTTGTCAAGATTGTTGTTGTTGTTGTTGTGTGCCTTCAGCTCATTTCTGACTTATGGCGACCCTAAAGCAAACCTATCATGAGGTTTTCTTGGCAAGATTTGTTCAGAACAGGTTTGCCAGGATATCACATTTTAATTTGAACTCTTCCTTTCCTCCCTGTAAAAAAAAGAAACACAAACATTTTTACATTTGGGTTATGTAACAGATTTTCTCAGTTCTTTCCCACTCTGCCTGTTTGCCTGTCTCTCCCTCCTTCTCTCTTCCAAGCTTCAGATTTGGTGAATTTGCATCCAGTCCCAAAGATTAGACATTAATGTTTTTAAAGACAAATTATTGATTAACCATCTAATTCACCTGCAACATGATACTGCTTCAAAGTGCTCCTTTATTCATTTTTTGTTGCTACTTTGGTGAGTTTTACAACTTCAATGTTATTTTGTAAAAATTTAAAATGAAATGGAAGTGGACACTTTTGTGAGTCAGAGGTACATAGGAATAGCAAACAAGCTTGGGAAGACTGCTCTTTTGGAATGGAACTTTTGGAATGGCTGGGTAAATTCTAAGACCTGTGGTCAAAAGAAGCATCTTTTCTAAGATTCAAACAGCTGGGGCTGCCTTCAGAAACTGTTTAGAAACTTCAGCGGTCCAAAATTCTGTGGCTAGAATGCTGACTGGGGCCAGTTATAGGGAGCATGTAATCCCTCGTTGAAACAGCTTCACTGGCTACTGGTTCATTTCTGGGCACAATTCAAAGTGCTGGTTATGATCTATAAAGCCCTATATGGCTTATGTCCAAACTATCTGAATGATCAGGAGCAGTGGGGTCACCAGGTGGGTGCAGAGAGTGCAGACAGCACCAGGTGACAATCCAGAGGAGAGATGACACTGAGTTGGGCCTTACTCCTGCTGCAGAGCATATGTGAGCATGTCCCTTGTGGCTCTCTTCCTGAGAAGGAAGCTGAGGCAGTAGCAGCAGGGCCAACATTCACCTTCCATCCCCTTCTGCTGCCTCACTTTCATGGCAGCCCTTGATGGGTGGGTGAGCAAGTGAGAGAAGCAAAGGGAGGGGAAGGTGAGACAGGCCGCTACCACTGCCCCATTCCCCTGCATTGGGTGATGCTACTATATAAGGGAAGACTTTCTCTTGGTCCTGCCACCATTATAGGTTTATTTGGTGAGGATACAAGAGAGAGCCTTCTCAGTGGCTGCTCCCACACTTTGGAACTCCCTTCCATGTGAGGCTAGGTTGGCCCCCTCCTTGCTTTCCTTTTGCTGGTAGGCAAAGAGTTTTTTTATTATTGAAGAAGATTTTTAATATGTAAGCAGTGGGCAATGTTTGAAATAGGTCAATTCTTCCCAAAATTTTGCTGGGGAAATGCCGTATCTCTGATGTGAGGTTAGTATGGACAGCAATAGTTTTTAAAGAAAGGGGGTAAAAATATCTAGGTTGCTTTTGTTTTGACAGAATTGTTTTTGTAATTGGAACCAAACCCCAGTAGACTTCACCATGCTCAGCATCCCACCAACTTGACAGAAATGTCATTCATTCATGCTCTGATTGCCAACTGAATGGGCCTCCTTTTCCTCATGCAACTGATGCTTGGTAAATTAGGTCAGGAGGAGTTATGACTATGGCAATAGTGTCACAATCTTTACTTAGTAGTTATCATGAATATGATCTAGTAACCTAAATCATAACACTTGGAAGGACAGCTATATGGGAACTTGATCTCAAGTATAAAGATATGTTGTTGACTATGAAAGTCAGAGTCATACATGTCACTGTATTTCTAATTATCATGAATGACTGTGAAAGCTGGACAGCAAAGAAAGCTGAGAAGAAAGAATCAACTCATTTGAAGATGATGAAATGCTAAAAGAGAACAGAAAAAAGGCAGAACTACTCAACACTTCCCTTGCCCTGATCTTCTCTGAAAAGGAGAACAGTGCTCAACCTGGGGAAAACAAAGCAGATGATGCAGTGAGGAAAATGAAGCACAGAATAGGTAAAGAGGTAGTACAGGAATATCTGGCCAGCACAGATGAATTCAGGTCTGCAGGAGAAGATGAATTGCACTCAAAGATATATAATGAATTGGAAGAAATAAACACAGTTTATTGTCAATAATCTTTGAGAATTCTTGGAGAACAGGAGATGTCCCAGCAGACTGGAGGAGGGCAAAGTTGTCCCCATCTTCAAGGAACAGGGAAAAAAGGACTCAAATAATTACCACCCAGTCAGCCTGATATCAGTACCAAGAAAGATTCTAGAGCAAATTATTAAACAGACAGTTTGTAAGCACTTAGAAGGAATGCTGTGATCTGTAAAAGTCAACGCGGGTTTTTCAAAATCAAGTCATGCTGGACTATTCTCACTCTCTTTTAATAGAGTCACAAGCTTGATATATAAAGGGAATGCTGTGCATGTAGCATATCATGATTTCAGTAAGGCCTTTGACAAGATTCCCCATGATATTCTTACAAAAAAGCTAGTAAAAATGGGCTAGATAATATGACTGTTAGGTGGATTGTAATTGTTTGATTAACTGAACCCAACAATGGCTCCTCTTCTTCCTGGTGAGAAGTTACTATCGAGGTAAAAAAGGGTTCTTTTCTGGGCCCAGTGCGATTCAACATTTTTATCTGTCATGTGGAGGATGAAATAGAGGGCATGCTTTTTAAATTTGCAGATGACACTAAATTAGAAGGGGCAGCTAATACCCCAGAGGATGGGATCAGAATTCAAAATGTCCTTAACAGTTTAGAAAGCTGCGCCAAAACTAACAAAATGAATTTCAACAGGGTGAAATGTACACTTGGGGAGTGAAAATGAAATGCACAGCTAAAGGATGGGTGACACCTAGCTTGACAGCAGTATATGCAAAAAAGATCTAGAAATCTTAGTGGACCATAGGCTGAGCATGAGTCAGCAATGTGATGCTGCAACTCAGAAAACCAATGCAATTCTAGGCTGCTTCGTCATGCTGGATGTGTCTAGACTGAGGTAAGTAATAGTAATAATAAAGCTCACTTGGAATGTTGTGTCCAGTTCTGGCCACCACAGTTCAAGAAGGATGTGGACAAGCTGGAGCATGTCTAGCGGAAAGCGACTAAAATGGTAAAAAGTCTGGCAACCATGCCCTGTGTGGAGCAGCTTAGGGAGCTGGGTATGTTAAGCCTGGAGAAGAGAAGGGTAACAGATAAATATTTATCATATTGAGGATGGAGGAAGCTTGTTTCCTGCTGCTCTAGAGATTAGGACATGGAACAATGGATGCAAGCTACACCTAAACATTAGGAAGGACTTCCTGGCAGTAAGAGCTGTTTGACAGTGGAACATGCTGCCTAGAAAAGTGGTGGACTCTCCTTCTTTAGAGGTTTTTAAACAGAGACTAGATGGCCATCTGTCAGGAGTGCTTGGATTGTGTCTTCCTGCATGTCAAGACATTGGATGGGATGCCATTCTGGTCTCTTCCAACTCTATGATTCTATGAATTGTTGTGCTAGTGCAGCTACTATGGGCCACCAAAAAGACAAATAGCTGTGTCCAAAAGCAAATGAAGTCTGACTTGCACTAGAAGTTCAAATGACTAAAGCTGAGCTATCATATTTTGGACAAATCATGAGATGACATGACTCAGTGGTTAAGACAATAGAGCTCAGTAAAGTTGAAGACAGTAAGTAAAAAGGAAGACATGGTCCTGAGTCTGCAAGACCTAAGCAGGGCTGTTAATAACAAGATGTCTTGGAAATATCTTATTCATAGAGTTGCCATAAGTCAAAGCCAACTTGAAAGCACATAGGAGCAGCAGTAGCGGCAGCATATGAAACAAGTGAACATCCTAAAACAAGAAAAATTAAAACCATTTTAAAACAGTTTAAGACAAGTTTCTTTAATGGCAAATGATATATATTTCTATCAGCTTTCTAGATTATTCTCTTTACATTAATGTTAGTCTACATTGGAGCAATTCAGTTGACACCTTGTGAGTAGATTGTTATCTATTCCATCTATCTTTTTGTTGAGAAAATAGAAAAATAGTGTTTAGAAACAGAGAAAGCTTACATGGTGTTCACTGCACTTAGCTTTAGTTTAACTGTACTTAAGCATTAAACTTTCCTTGGTAATTTTCTAAATTAAGAGATCAGATTCTCACACCTGGCAAAGTAACACTTAATAGCCTCACCACTTAAATATATTCACTTTTAGTGCTTATGCTAATAAAAAATGCTTTAATTAAGCAGAAATCATTGCTATTCACTGTCATTAGGACGAATGCTGTGTCTAAGGTCACATTCCAGTTAAATGACCTGTTGATTATCCAGGTTTTCATTTAAGAGGATTTATATTCTGCCACATAAGCTTCTGCATCGATTTTGAGCTTCTTTCTGATGTGGACCACTTATTCTCTCCATGCTTTTGTTTTGGGTAGTACTTAATGGGATCCAAGGTAGATATTAATGCAGAGATGTAAATAGACCATTGCTGGTGCATAAGTAATTAATTCTGTGGTATTACTGGCTGTAAGATTACATGGAACAAAAATATACATGGATATCCATGCTTGTTCCAATATGCCACACTGCCAAACTCAGTCTCTTCAATCAATAGTGGTTATACAATCGACATTTAAAAGAGGGTGTTTTAGAACTTGAACTGTAGCCATCTTTGTTTGCTTGCATACATTTTCATAAGAACTGCATTTTATACTAAAATCAGTCATACCATTCATCTAAATTATCTACATTCAGCCATTTAACATTTGGAGCCAGGAAAATTCCATAAACTGGCTAACGTTCAAGTTGCCCAGAACCTCACACTTTTCAAAGTACCTTTGCCAAATGCAATTTTACTTATCAAGAAAATGCACCTGAAGAAGACAAATGAATGACAACATGGGGAAATGACATGACCAGAAAACTGTCTATATTTGAAATCCAAAGTAAAATTGACATGGCCAAACATATAATTATAGTTTGCCAGGGTTTGCATAATAACTTTGTTTTTGTGAATAGAACTGAGCCTCTCCTGTTTCCCTCTGTGACTGGTAATCCCTTGCCACTGAAAAAGATGAGAACTGGAAGTCTTTTCAGTGAGGGGAAAGATACATAATCAGAAGCTCCAGATGGAGGTAGAAGGAAAAAGAATCTTCACTGCCTGCCCATTGAATTTCCATGGTATCTGAGCCTTTGCACTATTTTCTTTAGATCTACATTAATTCCTGTTTAACCTGGATTGACATGCTAAGCACCTACGAAATGTCTTCACTAAAATGCTTCATAGGCATGAATAGGTCATCAGAGGCTGGCTGGCCATCCGTCGGGGATGCTTTGATTGTGATTTCCTGCATGGCAGGGGTTGGATTGGATGGTCCTTGTTGTCTCTTCCAACCCTACGATTTTATCAATCTATGATCATATAAGGCTGGGTGGGTAACTATAGAAGGCTAAGGAGCCCTATGAGCCCTGCAGACCTTGGAGACCCATACCCTCCTAATGGCTCTTCCTATCCATGGGCTTGCCATCCATGGATTGGAGCATATGTGGATGGCCCTGTTCAATTCTCCTCAATGGCAGCATGTGCACCCAGTTGCGCCAAGACAGTTATGCGCACACTGCATTGCCATTGAGAAGAATGGGATTTAAAGTCCCATGTAATTTGCCATCTCTTTTGGGAAGAGGGACATTTTCAACATGTTTTTAGCTTCTTCTGAGACTTCTGAGGCCCAGCAGGAGTCTTTTTAACAAAAGGAATTGAGTGGAAATCACATTATGTTTTTTTTAAAAAGGCCTCATTTGGGCCTAAATTAGTCTCGGAAGAGGCAAAACGTGACAAAAACACTATCTATACTCCCAGAGAACTCTAGGAGCATTTGGGACATTTTTGATCCCAGTATGGCCTGGGGGGCACAAAAATGGGCCTGGAGGGCACAGTTTGCCCACCCTTATCGAGGGTTCTTAAATTGAAAACTGGAGACAACACCAGTATTTTTAATGATTATGCAGAACAGGGATTTCAGCAGGTGTTGCTTGCCTGGTTACGTAACCAGGTAACAAGCAACACCTGATGAAATTACCTCATCCACAAAAGCATTAACAATATTGTCTCCAGTTTTCACTCTGCCAACCTTATCCCTGATATAAAGGAAGGGAGAAGGTAGAGCACGGGGTCGGGAGCTTTTTTGGAGACAAAGGAGAGTGGCTTCCCATGTCTGCCTCAGAGACTTAAATCATACATTGATGATATTCAAAAGAATCCTTTAATTAGGAATCTATATATCACACTGTGAATATGAAATGCTCTTCAAATAACAGATTTCTTTTCAGCTTAATATAGCTGGATAACAGAAGACTTGTCTAGAAGTACTCTTGAGTTAAGATTTGTCAAGGATTTTGTGAGGCTGTGATTTGGGAGCTATTCAGATGAGTTGTTAATTACATTAGCATATTGTCCAGCCTATGAATGAGTGATGCTTGATGCCACAATCCCTGACTAGGAATTAAATATTTGGTGTCACTCAACTTTCTAGACTTGAAAGCCTGTAAAACCTTTACTGTATGTATACTGAATGTGCAAAAAATGATTCCATCAAAAAGAACAGCAAACTCCTCAATCACTAAGCTGTTCGTGTATGTGTCAGTACCACCAGATTTCACAATATCATTACACAATAACAAATGACTTACTAAAAAAATCCAAATTGTGTTTTACCTGGAACCAGAACTGTTAATTGCAGAGCAGCATGATCCAGCACTGGCAGAGCCTCCATTCAATATAGAGCAGCTGTGAGAGGAACAGTGGTGAAAACCAGAGTTGATTTGCCACTCCTGTGCAAATTGGTATAGACTAGATTGGCCATGCTGGCTGGGGATGATGGGAGTTGTAGCCTAAGATGTTTGAAAGTTTCCAAGCTGTCTCACATTATGATAATCTACTGGATAGATGTAAACTAGGAGTGGGATGGAGCCCAAGGTACCCACTCGAACAGAGCTTGTGAAATATCCAGTTGTTTTTGTGATCAATGTATTAAATGAAATTGCTGACACATTAGCATACTGATGTGTCTGTATGCTGGAATATTGGTCTTCTGTAACTTTCATGATTTCTGCTAATCTGAAGATCAATACAAACACAAGCAACAAGTGGCATAAAATCCAATGAAACTAGTGCCAAACTGCATTTATTCCAAGGCCTTATTCCAAGCGGTACTTCTGTTTCTTACTTTTGGGTTGGCAATTACAGTAACTGAAGTAACATTTGGAAGCCTCTGTAGTTCATTATCAAAACAGCAGCGGGGAAAAAACACTTGCACACTTCACACTGTGGATACATTGTGCAAAAATTCACTGGAAAAGATTTGATTGCTTTGCAAGAATGGGTAGTTGGCATAGTGCACAATGGAGAGCATTTTTTTTTAAAAAAGGAATTCTTCTGCCTCTATAGAAAATCAGTAGGAGCATATGTTTCCAATCAAAGCTTTAGTGATGTCATAAGCCTCAATAGGAAAATTCCCATTGAGTTCTACAATTGCTGGAAAATAGTGTCCCTCGGTGCTACTGCATAGGGCTGTATGGTATGCAATGAAATGGACAGAGTTTCAAAATGTCAGGGAGGATTTGAGCATTAGAAATTTTATGCTCATCCCATTCTATGCAGAACTCTGTTGCCAAGGAAGCTGGAGCAAACTGCGCATGAAGGCTACAACAGCTGGCATTTCTTCCACATCAGTGTGATTCTCAGAGATGAGGGTTAATGTGAATAGACATTTTTTTAAAAAAGTCAGACACAGCTCTGAAGTGCTTATAACATCTATGCCTCAGAAGTACTAAAAAGGTTACACTCTGTTACCATTCTCATGAGGTGCATGGTTGTTATTTCTTTAAGGAAAAGCTGCTACTTGGAAATATCGTATGATACAGAGATTGTCAGATCTGGATCCACAAATAATGAAAATGCTAATGACATCAGTAGTAACAGTCTTTCAATGGTAAACACAGCCGTGACTGTTAATCTTTGAGACTTTTTTCTAACCTTCACCAAACGGAAACACAAGTCAATGGTATGATATAATGGCAACCTCACCCCCACAAACTCCAGTGCAATTCTTGGCTTAATTGACAGCTAGCTAGTGTCCAGATCAAAACAGCTAGTTGTATCACTCTATTGTTCTTTGTTCAGACCTTACCAAGAATACTGGGTAGTTCTTAATGTCCAGACAGGAAGGCCCATGGAAAAATCAGGGGAATTTTTTTTTGTCCATGTTTTTCCTGAATCATGCTAAAATAAAATATTCCATAACTGAATTTTCTTCCTTCTTAAAAAAATGTTTCTTGCCTCAGAGAACTGGGGGTCAGAAACACAACATTGCAGTGGTTCTGATCATTCCTCTCAGGCAGGTTCCAGAGGGTGATGCCTGGGGACAGTTGTTCCTCAAAAAGGGAATTTAAATGTGGTGTCCCTCAAGGCGCCATTCTGTCCCAATGTTATTCAACATATATATGAAGCCACTGGGAGAGATCATCCAGAGACATGGGGTGGGGTGGTTATCAGTATGCTGATGACACCAGATATCTCTCTCCATGCCTTGGACTACAGCAACAACGAAGAATAGCATCTCCCCTCTCAATGAATGTCTTAATGTGGTAATGGACTGGATGAAGAAAAACAGAATAAAGCTGAATCCAGACAAGACAGAGGTACTCGTTGTTGGGGCCCCTATTCCAAGTTTAGAGATATGTCAACTGGTCCTGAACAGGGTCACACTCCCCCTAAAGGACTATGTTCGCAGTTTGGGAGTGCTCCTGGACTCGTTGCTTCAGATCTCAAAACAGATAAATACGATGGCCAGGAGGGATTGTTATCAGCTTCAGCTGATACACCAGCTGTGTCCTTTCCTGGAACCAAGGGACCTGGAAAGGTGATACATGTACTGGTAACCTCACGATTGGACTTCTGTAACACGCTCTACATGGGGCTACCCTTGTGCCTAGTCCGGAAACTTCAACTAGTTCAAAATACAGCAGCTAGATTAGTTACAAGAAAAACCAGACGGGGGCCATATAACTTCTATTTTATAATCTCTTCATTGGCAGCCCATTAGTTTCCTGGCATAGTACAAGGTGTTGGTGATGTCCTACATGGCTTGAGTCCAGCCTACTTGCAGGATCGCCTTCTTCGATACAATCCACCTCACACACTTAGGTCCTCTGGGAAGAATTTACTGCAGCCAAAAAAGACTAGGTTGGCTGCGGTTACCCAGAGGGCCTTTTCATCTGCTGCCCCCAAATTATGGAATGGCCTGTCAGAGGAGATCTGACATATGACTAATTTGGATGGCTTTTAAAAGGCTATCAAGATGGATCTCTTCCGACAGGCATTCCCTGAATAATTCGCTCGGTCACCCCACTGATGTGAACCATCCTACTGATTATCTTAAGATGTTCTGTCTCTTGATTCTGACTGTTTTAATTGATTGTTGCAATGATTTAATTAGATTTTAATATTGTTATGTGGGAATTATTATATTGTTTTGAGTGGAGGGGAGGGGACAGTGGGATTTATTTTTTATATTGTATGTATTTTATGATGATTGTAAGCTGCCTTGATCACATCGGAGAGCTGGAATAAAATAAATGGGCAAGCACTGTGAAGGACAGTTTAGGAAGCAGGATATTATTATTATTATTATTATTATTATTATTATTATTAATTATTATTATTATTATTTGTTTCTGGTTTCCCCCTCATTTTTTCCTGTTTTTTTTCTGGGGGAAATACCCATAAAAAACAAGAAAAAAATTAATAAAGGAAGAAAATCAATTATGGACTATTTTATTTTAGCATGATTCAGGAAAAACATGGACAAAAATGGGGTCCCTCTCTAATTTTTCCATGGGCCTTCAGATAGGGACATGTTTTTTCCCAATGTTTCCTGAAAAAAAAAAACAGGAAAAATTGGAAAACCCCCCAAAAACAAACAAGAAAAATTGAAAATGGGAAGAAAATCAATTATGGAATATTTTTTAAGCATTATTCTGAAAAAAATGGACAAAAATAGGTTTTTTGCCCTAATTTTTCCAAGGGCTTTCACATCTCTAGTCCAGAGTCATTGGAGTCAACCAAGGTGGTAAAAGGACTGGAAAGTAAGCAATGTGAAGGGCAGTTTAGGAAGCAGGATATATTTAGCTTGGGGAAGAGAAAACTGAGAGGTGATACGATAGACATTTTTAAATATTCAATGGGATGTCACGTCAAAAATGAGCAAGCATGTTTTCTGTTGCTTTGAGACTAGAACATTCACTAATGAATTCAGTTATAAGAAAAGAGATTCCAGTGAAACATTAGGTAGACTTTCTTTATTGTAAGAGCTGGTTGGCAGTGGAATTGACTGCCTCAGTGGGTAGTAGATTCCACATCTCTGAAGATCCTTAAACAAAGGATAGATAGGCATCTTTCAGGAAGATTTTAACTATATGTTGCTGCATAGCAGTGGGTTTGGGTAGATGGTCCTTGCAGGCTGAGTCTCCCTTATCCAGAATTCTGAAATATGAAATACTCCAAAATCCAAAATGTTTTCCATGAGTGGCTCAAAATAGTGGCACATTTATTTTCTGGTGGTTAAATGTACACAAACTTTGTTTCATGCACAAAATTATTAGAAATATTCTGTCTGAAATTATCTTCGGATTATGGGTATGCAGTGATGGTGGACCTTTTAGGGACCAAGTGCCCAAACTCAAAGGCATTCCAGCACTGGGTGTTCTGGGGTGGGTACTTCTGGGGGGTGAGACTTCTGCCTTCCTAGGGGTGAGACTTCCCTGGAGACAGCTAAAGGCCCAGGGGGGTGGGGGGAGAGGAACAGGCACGGATTTGTCCCTTTTCCCCCCCCCCCCCCCCCGGGCCTTTAACTATCTCCAGAAAGGTGGCTGAAGGCACATGTGCCCTGCAAAATGACTTCACGTGCCATAGAGGGCACACGTGCCATAGGTTCACCACCATGGATATAGGGTGTATATGAAGCATAAATGAATTTTGTGTTTAGATTTGAGTTGCATCTCCAAGGTATCTCAAGTCTATGCAAATGTTCCAAAATCCCACCAAAAAAAAAACAAAAAACAAAACAAAACAAAAAAACCCAAATCCCAAACACTTCTGGTCCCAAGCATTACAGATAAGGGAGACTCAACCTGTACAGTCCAACTGTATGGTCCCATGACTCTGAAAGGGGCATAATTGGGTGATGGTGATGGAAGAGATATTGAACAAGGTTTTTGTGCATGTATACGTGTGCCTTCAAGTCTCCTGTTGACTTATGGTGACCTCATGAATTTCATAGGGTTTTCTTACACAAGAAATACTCAGAGATGATTTTGCCAGTTCCTTCCTATAAAATATAGCTTTTAGCACTTGGTATTCAATGGTAGTCTGTCATCCAAATACTAACCAGAGCTAATTTTACTAAGCTTTCAAGATCAGACAGATCTGATGACTTTAGGGTATTTAGGACAGGTAAATTCAAACTATATATTGCCCCCAAAGCATATTTTAATATCTCTTCGTATGATTATTTTATTTCATGATTTATCAGCCAAAGTCACCAAAACTTGGTTGTGTGCTCCAGTCTGGTGTTATTGATTAGAGTGATTTGTTTTGTAATTACATTGTCACCCATGGCTTGTGGCAGGTCAATAAAATTGTGACTTGTTTAAATCCAGAAAGCTTGGTGGAATGGGACAAAGTGACTCATGTCTTTCGTGGAACTGCAGATTAAAAGTTGAAGCCCTGCAGGGCTAAATGTTTCATAATATAGGTGTTAAACAATGTACTGTCTTGTCCTAGCCAAGATTTTAGAATTCCAGCATACTTAAGGGAAGCAATAAATAGCTATTTCCTCTACCTGCTTCCTCTGGTATGCAACAAGAGCTGGTCAGGGATATGGACTGATGATTGACAACCCTTTGGTTGTACTGGCAAAGGGCCTTGTGGACACTTGCCTCTGTTAGGTCTAAAAAAAATTACATATAGACATCCTTGTATTAATTCAGTTTGTGACATATGTATGCCACCAACAGGATGCCTGCCTAGTTTTACCAACGTAGGCTTTTGACAACCTGTCTAGGATAGTCTGAGAAATTTATAAATCCCCTTGGTCATAATTTATATACTGTAAGTGAAATGGCCTTGGTTTCCAATGAAAGCTTGGGCTTGCATCAGTGGAAATCTGCAGGTTTAGAAGTGGCCAATTTTTGACTAGTTTTTAGTCCCATTTGGGATGAAAGCAGTGGGATTCCATGTTAGTGGGATGGTGAATCCACCCCTACTTTTAGACTGAACTTCAAATTAACTATGCAGGCTACTGAGACTATCTCTAAAATAGGTACAGTACTTTGTAGAATTCCTTTAAAAATTGAACTAAAAGACCAGGTGCCACTACACCAAGAATATTTAAAGAATCAAGTGAAATATGAGGTCATCTTTTATTACAAAGCTTAAAGCCTTTTTATGAATCTGAACTAATACTGCTAGCAATACAAAAGTGTGTATCTCCTCAAGCTACTTTCTGGTTCCTTTTCTTAAAAGCATTTGATCTGATGGAGCATTCAAAAAGCACAGCATGTACATGAGGCACAGAATTCAACTTCCTGGAAACCTTTGGTTCATTATTGTTATTCTTTAAAGGAGCAGATTTCTAGGTCTCATAGTTATGAAAATATACTTCACAGTGTGTAAGAAATAGGATTGTACTCTTAAAACATTTTTGTTCCATTTACATCTGTTCCATTTCAGATCACCTTAATTTAAGAGTCAAAACAGACTGCAAGGGGAATGCATTTTTTTTTAGATTAGCCTGACTTCCTTCTCACAATGGGAATTCCTCACAGAAATGTCCAGCAACAATTAAAAAATGCAAATTAAGCACATGTTAACTTTCAGTGACCAGTCACAAAACAAAGCATCCTAAACGCAACATACACAGTTGAAGACAATCATGTGCTATGACAAACAGAGTCACCAGCAGCAGAGGATCTTCAGTGGCTTGAAAGTCAGCCTCCTACCCCTTCCACAATCACCAGCTGTGGAGGAAGAACTTCAGCAGCTTGAAAGCCTTCGTTGCCTGCACTTCAATTCTAATTACCCTTTATTGATCTCAGAAATTTACTTGACTATGTTTTTTTTAGCTTCTGGAGTTACTCAGAGGTTAGTTTACTCACTGACAACTGGATTTAGTCAGTGTAACTTCCTGTGGTGTTCCTTTCTCATTTGGTTATTTTATCCATCAGACTCCTGGTTTCTTAGGGTGACAGGCAATGTTACTGAACACTGTCAGCTATTACTTTTTCATTGTTATCATTGTTACATTTTTATTTCCAATTGATCATTGGTTCATGATTCCATTCTTTTTCATGGCCCCATGCATCTCTCCTAATTTGATCCCCATCCAGCCTCTTCCTCCCTCTCATTTTCCATTCTTCTGTTGACTTTGGAATTGTTGCTCTGTGGCCCCTAAAGTGGCAGCAATTCATGACCTTTTTCTTTCTAAATCATTTAATCTTCTTGCTCTTACTGAAACCTGGCTCCTGGCCCATGATACTGCTACCTCTGCTGCCCTGTCTTTGGTGGACTTTCTTTCACCCACACTAGGGGGCATGGGGCATCTTACTGTCTAATTCTTGCCAGTTTCAAAGATTGTTCCTCCTGTTTCTTCAGCTATTACTGTTCTTCAGTCACTTTCAACTAAAAAATTTTCTGAGTTTCCTCCTGTCTCTTTGGATGAACTCTCTACACTGCTGAACTCTTCCAAACATGCAACTTGATCTCTTGATCCAGTTCCTTCTTGTCTGTTGTTTCTTGCTTTCTGCCCTCGCTTCTCTACATCTTTAATCTTTCTCTCTCTACTGGTTCCTTCCTCTCTGTTTTTAAACTTGCTTTAGTTTCCCCTATTCTGAAAAAAACCTTCTCTCAACCCTTCTTCTCTGTCTAGCTATCGTCCTATTTCTCTTCTTCCCTTTCTGTCTAAGGTTTTGGAATGGATCATTTATTCTCGCTGTCTTGATTTTCTGGAGGCTAATTCCATCTTAGATCCTTTTCAGTCCAGTTTCTGCACACAGCACTCCACAGAGATGGCTCTTACAAAGATCTTGGATGATCTTTTGCAGGCCAAGGCTAACAGCTTTTATTCTGTTCTTGTTCTCCTTGATTTGTCTGCAGCCTCTGACACCATTGATCACTGTCCTTTAGTTGATATTCTCTCTGATTTCAGGTTCTCGGACTTTGTTCTTAATTGGTTTATATCTTACCTATCAGATCGATCTTTTGCAGTGGTCACTGGTGGTCAGGCTTCGTCTCCTATCCTGTTGTCTGTTGGAGTTCCACAGGGCTCTGTTTTGGGTCCCTTATTGTTTTCTCTTTAGACTCTGTATTTAGGCAAACTCATTAGTTCCTTTTCTTATCATCTGTATGCACAATGACACTTAGCTGTATCTTTCCACCCCTGATCTCTGGGCCTCAAACAGCAGTTTTCTTCTTGCCTGGAAGGTCTTTCTCAGTGGGTGTGGCAATGGCGCTTGAAGCTCAATATGTCTAAAACTGAGCTTCTTGTATTTCTACCGAAGCCTACCATTCAATATTCTTTTTCTATTCTTGTTGACGATATCTCTGTTCAACCTGTGCAGGAAGCCCACAGTCTTGGTTTCATTTTTTTATTCTTCCCTGTTGTGTATCCCCCAGATTTAGGCTATAGCCAAGGCATATAGATTCTTTCTTTATAATATTTCTAAAATCCAACCATTTCTTTTGGCCTTCACTGCCAAGATCCTGGTCCATGCCTTAGTAGTCTTGCGACTGGATTTTTATAACTTCCTTCTGGCA
Source organism: Sceloporus undulatus (assembly GCF_019175285.1). NCBI lineage: Eukaryota > Metazoa > Chordata > Lepidosauria > Squamata > Phrynosomatidae > Sceloporus > Sceloporus undulatus. Next base: position 97,490,884 of record NC_056522.1, read on the forward strand.
GGGCTTCCTCTTTCTCACTTCTGTCCTTTAATTTCTGTCTAGCATTCAGCTGCATGCATCAGTTCTACTCACAGCTATGAACATATTTCTCCTTTATTGTCATCTCTCCATTGGCTCCCCCTCCCTTTCCTTTTAAAACCTTGCATGGGCTG